>NC_043764.1:26963593-26978593 GCF_902148845.1 Salarias fasciatus | reverse complement strand
AGCTTCAGGGAAAGTTAGTGTCAGATGTGCGTAAGTTAACCCGTTAGAATGAGTTACATGATGGTCGTCATCAATACAGCAGTAGAACAATCATGAGGTTAGTTATTTTCATTATAAGATTGGTTGAAGAAATATGTTTAACAGGGTTTTAATTTGGTTGGTTATTAGGCTATTTGTTTAGTTGGTGATAAAATATGTTAAAATTGTGTTTTTATTGGGTTATTTGGTGAGTCATAGATTTCATATGAGGTTGGTTTTATTAGTTGTTTGGGTTTTTATTAGAATTCAGGCTGTCAGAGTTAATCACATTAATCGTGAATAATCAATGTAGGGATGACTAAAGATACATTTTTTTAATCGTAATTAATCACATAAATTAGGCTTGGGGCTGTTTTCAGTTTAAAAACTTTATTTCCAACATGGACATTGTATTAAGCTGGTCCACATGGTGCTTTATTTTGAAAGAAAATCCAACAAGGTCAAAAAGGAAGTTCTTTCTCTGTGTTTGATTCCCGATCAAGACGCTCTGGTCAGAAATCAGTCGCTGCAGGAAACCGAGATGCTGAAACTCCAACAATGACTTTAAAGTCAAGTTTTGAACCGACTGTTTGGACTGATGAACGCTTTACGTTATGGGCTGAAAACTGCACTGAAATGCAAAACAACACTGTTTAAAAAATGCCATTCAAAGTGTGATTATTTTCAATTAACTATGGAAATAAAGCAATTACTCCTGATTAAAAAAATTAATCTTTTGTCAGCCGTAATTGGTTATGGACGTTCTTTAAAAAATAGCTAATTTTTAGTTATTGGAGGAAAATGATGGTGCGTTCATGTTCTTTGAACAGGACTGTGTGTGTTCGGCTCTCTGATCTGCGACATCAAACCAATTACCCACAACCCCCTGCAGCTGCACCTAATGATGTTCACCTTTACAGAGAAACCCCCCCTCTAGGTGATGGGGCGGAAAAGAAGGCGGGGCTTCCCGCCCGCCACTCACCAGGACTCGCTGCTCTCCGGTGAGATCGGGCGAATCGCAGAGCAGCTGGTTCTCCGACACGGTGAGCAGGCAGGGCGCCTCGCCGATCAGCACCGTGTAGTTCAGCCGGTTGTTCCCGGGAGCCGGCGGGATCAGGTTTTTACCCTGGAGCACACACACACACACACACACACACACACACACACACGATCAGCACTCCTGTCAATCAACCCACACCCCGCCTGCTTCCTCCACTGTACGTTCTCTCGTTCTCTCTCACCTTCAGAATGATGGGTGACCCCGGTTTGACCTCCAGGATTCCAGAACTTCCCAGCGGGTCAAAGGTCGGGTTGGGGTAGTGCATGAAGGGGGTGGAGTTCAGAACCAGTAGCGAGGAAACCTGAAGAGGATCAAAGACTCTGTAAACCTCTATACCCTCGACAGTCGATTCTGTTCCAGTGTGAAAGTTTCTCCTCGGGTTTCTGGCGGTTTGGGGCTTCGGCTCCCAGAATCCTCGGCTCCAGACGCACCTGGTCGAAGATGAAGCCGAACTCGTCGGGCCGCAGCGCCCCCTCTGGCGGGCTGGACTTGCTGTAGATCAGACCGGGAGCCAGGCACGTCATGGTGCTGTCGTTGACCACGGTGCAGAACTGCAGGAGGAGGAGGAGGATCGGAGGGAGGTTCAGGTCCAGACCGAGGTCTCTGGTTCTCTGAAAAACCCGGCGGCGGGAGGATCGGGTCTGGATCTTACGTTGTTGGTCTCCACGCCTCCGTACTTGGCTCGGACTTTGGGCTCCTGGATGGTTTGAAGGTTGGTGCCCGTCACCGTGATCACCGTGCTGCCACTGAACACACACACACACAAACACACACACACACACACACACACACACACACGATTTAGAACGATCACCCTGCTCTGGATCTGGATCCTGATGTGGATCTGGAGGACTTACTTCAGGATGGTCCAGCTGGGCTCGATGCTGGTGATGGTGGGATCCTCCGTGTAAACGTACTTGGTGTCGGCGCTCGTCACCTCGGCCTTGTCGATCATCAGCCGGATGGGGGCGGGGCCAGAGCCGGACAGGGAGGCGGGCGTTATGCAGACGATCTCCCGATTGGTCCTCCTGCGGGAGGGGGCGGGGGATACGGTTACTTCCTGTTTGCACCTTTACCGGGAGGCGGATCAGACGAGGAGGATCTGGACTGACTTGACGAACAGACACTCCTCCCGGTCGATGAAGACGGTGACGGCGCTGCCGGCGTCCAGGTGGCGGCCGGTCACCGTCAGCCGGGTCCCGCCAGAAACCGGACCCCGCTCCGGGCGGACCCGGCTGAAACTGGGGCTCTGGAGGAGGAGGAGGAGGAGGAGGAGGAGGAGGGGGAGGAGGAGGAGGAGGGGGGTGAACACAGAGGAAGGTGAGACCGGAACAGAGACCGCCGCCGCGCTCCTCGTCGCTCCACTCACCACGAAGGAGTACGTCTGCGTGGACAGCGTCCGGTACTCGGCGCTGCACACGCCGATGCAGAGCTCCACCGGGCCGCCGGGGGAGTGAGGCAGCAGCGCCTCCGCCATGTCGCACACGATCCTGCACACACACACACACACAGTCAAGACACAGTCCTGCAAACACACACACACACAGACGCATGCGCACACACTGACCTCTCGGCGCTGATGTACTGCGACGGGACGGGGTTACAACGCACGCCGGCCACCTGCACGTGAGCGATCTCCTTCACCTGCAGGCCCAGGTTCTCGCCCTCGATGGTGACCCGGGTGCCGCCCTCACGGGGACCCGTCAGGGGGTCGATCTGCAGCCGACGCACACACCCAAAAAAAAATTTTTTAAAAATGGCAAGACGGCCATCAAACCAGCCGGAATTTAATAGTTTTTGAGTTCATGAACTGTTCTCAGAATTTTCAGAGGCGTGACGCTGCGGGTTGCGGGTTCGATTCCCACCTTGGTGATGCGTGGGTGGCTGCAGCGCAGGTTGTGCCGTCCGTGGTGCATCCAGTTGGCGTCGGGGGCGGGGCAGTGCTGCCGCAGGAGGCACTTCCTGCTCTCGGTGCACCAGCCGCACTCGAAGGTGGGCGGAGCTTTGAGGCACTGGCCGCAGCTGGAGCGCTGCGCCTCGCACTTGTAGAGCAGCGCTGACACACACACACACAAAAAACACACACACGTTAACCGTGTTTAGAGAGGAAGATCCGCGCTAAACGTTTCACCTCCTCACAGGTGCGGTGGTTCACCTTTCATCGCCGCTGGCTTGTCGATGAAGAAATCTCCGTCCCAGACGATGGAGAAATCCACCGGGAGGTCGCCGGCCTCGTCGCCTTCGTACCAGTACTGAAGACACAGACGCAGAGGTGTCAGGGCGCGTTCACACCACAACGTCTTCAAGTGAAAACGCACGACTTTCGTTGCGTTTTGATGTCCGTTTAGACGACAACTGTAAGCGGAGACACTGACAAAGCTACTTTTTTTTTAAAAAAAGGCTCCTGGGGTGGAAGTTTTGAAAAAAAAAAAAAAAAAACAGACTGTCATCGTGTAAACAGGTGAAAACGTTGTTAATGCACACGCAGAGACAGGACTTTAGTGCAACATTATGGAACAGGAAGATTTAGTGTGTGTGTGTGTGTGTGTGTGTGTGTGTGTGTGTGTGTGTGTGTGTGTGTGTTGCTGTCTTTGAGGAGACTCTGATGTGTAGAATCACTCATGAAAACACGAGTTGCGCCGCACTAACTTCACCCCCGCCTGACTCACTCAGTGCTGACCCCTGCTGGTCAACACTTCCTGCCTTTTAGAGCTTCACAAAAAGATTCCAAATATAATCTCAACAAAGCATCAAGACCAGTGTGTGAGTGGTGAGGAAGTGGATGTACATGCACTGTGAGTGTGTGTGTGTGTGCGCATGAAAGTGGTTACTGTATGTGTACTGTGTGTGTATCTTCAGGGTGAGTTGCAGTGTGTGTGTGTTACAATGAATTATGATCCCTGTTGGGCTCAGCTGGCTGATTTTAATGGAAAAATCTGGGTCCTCTGGGTCCACACACACACACACACACACACACACACACACACACACACACACACACACACACACACGGTCCTGGTACTCATAAAGACAACATTTCAAAAATGGTTCTGAACCCTGTGTAGCTCTGCTGAAAAGATCACGTAACCATTATTAATTACAACCCTGTGTGTGTGTGTGTGTGTGTGTGTGTGTGTGTGTGTGTGTGTGTGTGTGTGTGTAATGTAAGTTAATGAAATGAGCAGCAGACCAGAGTCATTAGGACACATTGATTTTCAATCTTTCAGCAAACTCCACTTCATTCTGCTTTCTGAGTGTCTGTGTGTGTGTGTGTTGTTCAGATGATATCTTTGCATACATGCGTGTCTGTTTGTGTGTGTGTGTGTGTGTGTGTGTGTCTGTGTCTGTGTCTGTGTGTGTGTGTCATTATTCGAGCTGACATATTCAGCCTGCTCTGTTGCATTGACGACGAATTGAAATATTTATTGAACACACACACACACACACACACACACACACACACACACACACACACACACACACACACACACACACACAGACCTGCAGTGGATCAGGTTCGTCTTTAAGTCCATTATGTTTTTTCTATGACTGTTTTGCTGGTTACCATGGATACCTGTGGCCGCCATGACAACACTGCCTGGCTGTGTGTGTGTGTGTGTGTGTGTGTGTGTGTGTGTGTGTGTTTCCATCTCTTCTTGCTTGATAGCGATATCAGCCGTTCAGTGAGCTGCTGAAACCATTAAAATCTGCTCAGATTTACGTTTCTGATTGGATGAGGAGAAGTAGGAGGAAGAGGAGGAAGAGGAGGACGAGGAAGAGGAGGAGGAGGAGGAGGAGGAGGAGGAGGAGGAGGAAGAGGAGGTAGAGGATGGAATGATGCATGAGGAGGTGAACGGAGGGAAAGGAAGAGATGAAAACATGAGATAATTCACCATCTGCTGTCATTTCACACACAGCTTTCATCCGTCAGCTCGCACATGAGAACATCCTCGCACCCTCGTCCATCACAGTCACACTCCTCTGTGTGTGTGTGTGTGTGTGTGTGTGTGTGTGTGTGTGTGTGTGTGTGTGTGTGTGTGTGTGTGTGTATTTACTCCTGGCCAATCAGAGCTCTGAACAGACAGGCAGAACCATGTTGCTGTGTCTCATGATGCAGCAGTGCATGTTGGGTAATGTCTCATGACGCATGCTTGGTACTAGTGTTTCATGGTGCAGCAGTGCATGCTGGGTAGCGCTCTCACCGAGGTGTTCTGACACTGGATGCAGGAGGAGTTGAAGCGGACGGCCGGGATGCGCTGCACCTTCCCCTGGATGTTGAACACACACTCGTAGTTCTTCTGGCCGGACTGCGGCTGCGGAAGGTTCCGGGCCCGCAGCGTGATGGGACGCACCATCCCGGCCGGGACCAGGATGTCCGAGGTGGGCAGGATCTGAGGACAGCCCTGCAGGGACGGAGGCCCGCAAGGGTTAGGACGCCTCCTGACAACCAGCAACATCCGCAAATGCCTTCACAGGAAGCGTTAGAAAGAAAACCTCTCTGTGGCGCACACACACACACACACACACACACACACACACGCACACTGAGTCTCTCAGTGTGTGAAACCTTTATTAACGAGCGTCGCCACGGTAATTAATTACATTGTGACTGACGGGAAGACCATTAGCTCCACAGGAAGTGGACCAAAGCACAGCGGACGCCAGCAGCCATGAGAGAGACCCAGTGTGTGTGTGTGTGTGTGTGTGTGTGTAAGGTCTAACTGTGTCCCTGGGTGAGTGTTCTACATTTATCCAACGCCACTGCACACCTAATGATTTCGAGTTTTCAGGGAATTTAATTAGACTCCGGTATAAAAAGCCAAAGATTCACAAAGGCACAAAAAAAATTCTCACATTCTTTTCTTCATTTCGTGTTTTTCAGGAAACATCTTGGAATCAGGCTGATTTTTATGCAGCAGCTCAAACACGTGACATGAAAGAGCTGCTCGGAAAACCCGGGACACTCGCAGAAGAAGAACCGTACGATGAAGACGCCGCTAAGGCGATGACGTTTTGCTGGAAATCATGGATGTAACGATGCAAAATGTGACGAATTACATTAGTGGCAAAAAAACAAACAAACAAACAAACATTGTTTTTCCTCAGATCCAGCAGGGATCTCAGTCCGTTTCCAGTTGAACACTCAGATCATAACTGCTTCCTTGAAATAACTCAGTGTCAGTTTTTCAGGTTTCTGCAGCTGCTGCTGCTGCTGCGTCTCGTTCCGCTGACTCGTCTGTTTTTCTGCCTCGCCTGGAGATGAAGTGATAGCCGGAGCGGCTCGTCTTCATCCGCACCGCTCTGCCTCTCACATGACAAAGTATTCCCGTTCCACACTTTAACCCGGTTGAATAAAGGTTAAATAAAAAGTAATTACATTTCTTCCCCTTTGTCTTCTTTCCCTGTCTGCTGCCTCTTCTCCTCTCAGCCCCCCCCCCCCCCCCCCCCCCCACCCACACACTCTGCCTAACTGCGTGCTAATTAACATTAATTGCTGTGATTGGACGCTTTCATGTCAATTAAGTGGCTATTCATCTCCCATTAACCAATTAGCCAATCAGAGGTTGTTACTGTCATCCTGCCACGACACCGAGCACCAATCAAACGACTGGATGGGCTCGTCGACTCCGCTAACGAGATAAGGAGCCGACTGAGTGAGAGGCTGCGGTGATCCGTTAGCAGAGAGAGAAGGAAACGCACAGCAGACCGAGGCCCGGTTTACACCACAATGCTTCAGCACCTCGTTTAAACGGCGACGACAGAAATGCTGAAAAACGATGCAGTTTTCATGTGAGGCCACTAGCAGGTGCTGTTTGTTCACTTTTGGAATGAAACCAGACAGACAAGACGCCAACCTCCGCTGGTGACAAATGAAACCAATGCAGTGAAGCTGTTATTCAGGGGAAATTCCAGCAGTGGGCGATGATGTCGGTTTAACAATGGAACCCACTGAAAAACGCCGACTTTCAGAATGCAAATCAATATATATATAAAGTGTGTTTTTACAACATGTTCTGGTCTCTGTCGCTAGTTTCTACAACCGTGTCGGCTTGACTCTGATTTTCATATAGATCATCTGTTGATTTTATTTCATGAGTTAAAGTTTTGCATAAATCGCCCTATCACAGCGCCTCCTCTGTCCAGATCGTGAACATGTTTGGTTTCTCTTGACAATTAAAAAATAGTGAGAATGGTTCCTGTTTCAGAATCCTGAACGAGATGATTCAGTCATCGGAGACGAACCACAGCCTGGAAACTACATGTGATAAAGAAACTCGAGTCATCTGCAAAATAAAAACCCTCAAACTTCGTACTAGCTGGTTGAAACTTTCAGGGATTATTCCGCTCTATCATTTGTGGTAATCTTCTTGAAATCAAAGACGGTTTAGTCACATATTTCCTCAGTTACCGCCGACTGAAAACTCTTCCAAGTCGAGTCATTTTCCATCAGGTTTCCTCAGCAGAGAGTCTGAACCGATCTCCGCTGGTTTCCGTGATATGAAGACTGAAAAAGCAGACGGCGCGGTTTTAAAAGAGCGCGTCATCTACAAAAAGAACTGTACTGATGGGAAATGGATGAAAAAACAAACTGTTCCAAACTATCAGCTGAGAATAACCGGATAAATCTAGCAGTGAGAGTTCTGATCGTGCACTTCATTTTCTGAGAAACGGTGGGTCTGAATAGTTTCAAACGTCAAACCTTTTCTGATTTTAACTGTTTTTCAACATTATTAGACATATTTATTTTGCAAATTAAAAAAATACTTAAGTAAAATCAGCTTTTTCCCAGTACTCCCATTTAGGTTCCATTCACATAACATGTTATAAGACTGTATAATAACATATATATTATATTAGATGATCAATTTTCTATGGATTACATTTTTTTTTTATTGTTTCTTCATGTAGAAATTTTTATTTTTGGCCACAAAGAGCTGAAAATATTCCACACACACTTAGAAAAATTAAGAAAAAAAAAAAATCTTCATCTATCTGATGTTACCTTTCTAACAGAGAGCTTCCAGAGCGAGACAGCGTGTCGTCTTCTGGTATTTTATGATGTCGGAAGGTTTGAAAAACTTCATGAAGTTTGAAAAAAAAAAAAAACTTTCCTTTTTTTAACAACATCTGAGCTCTGTCCTGAAAACACGCCTCAGCAGTTTAAATCCCATCAGTCACGGAGTCCTTGAACGCATCAGCAAGGACAGACTTAAACACACAGTATGTGTGTGTGTGTGTGTGTGTGTGTGTGCTTCCAGCTTTCACTGTTGACCTGAAGCTTCACTCTTGTTTACTGAACCATGTAATGAGCGAGTGGGAGCAGCTCTGACCTCCATCACTGCTCCATCCTGCAGAAAATCACTGAGAAACACACTGATCTACAGCCACACACACACACACACACACACACACACCTCACACGGACACACGCGCACACACACACACACATCGCAGTCATGGAAACAGGATGGAAAATAGATGGCTCATGAAGCGGACCACATCTCTCGTCCATTTTAACCTCAGTGACAGGAGTTTCTAGCGGCAGCACACGCAGCGAGACTTTCCTCCAGGAGGAGCTGCTCCACGTTCTGAAGACGAGTCTTGAAGGAACCTCAGCAGAAAACTCCACAATCAATCCATAAAAAGCTGCTCCTGCCTAATCTACTGAGTGGACCTGGTGGAGCAGCGTCATTCAGAACATGTTGAGATGACACTCCAGGAGGACGTTCTAATCTCTGGTCTTGCCCACGAGGAATGACATGTTTTCTCCAGAGACGTGATCAGAAATCAATCAATTTTAAAGTTATATTCAGGTTTGTAACAAACGTCAGACATGGAGGACGGAAAGACAAACAGAACTCTTTTTACGCAGATTGAGGTTTTTATTTAGAGAATTGGTTTATGTTATTTGATTATATTGATATTTCCACTGTGTTGTTATACTGACATCGTCATGCACATTATTGTATTGCTACTGTCGTTACATAATAGCTGTGATTAATGTTGTGTTCTTGCTCATTTACTGCATGTTTTGTTCTGGCCGTGGCGTCCAGCACCACTGTGTCCATCCAGAGTCTGATCGTCCTCCAGCCGTGTTCCAGCATGTCCAGCATCGTCTTCTTCAGGTCAGGCTCTGGATCCAGTGGAGTCAGGCACCACTGGGAGAAGAAATAAATGAAACCTGCAAATTAAACACTTCAACCCTTATGTATATATATGTGTGTATATGTATATGTATATGTATATATATATATATATATATATATATATATATATATATATATATATATATATATATATATATATATGTATATATATATACATATATATACATATATATATATATATATATATATATATATATATGTATATGTATGTGTGTATATGTATATGTATATATATATATATATATATATATATATATATATATATATACACACACACACACACACACACACATATATATATATTTGTATACTAAACCTGAGAAAAATAAATTATCTGAAAGTTCAAAATGTATCGGAATTGATTTGATTTTGCTTTTGAATGAGTAATTTTCATGGTTTCTTGCAAAACATAAACAGACAGACTAAAACAATGAATATATTTCACATATTTTAGCCAAAATAAGTTCTCAAATGAGTTATTCCACTAGTAAGAAGCTGTGTAACATCTGGAATAATGTACAGTGAGCTATTATATTATGTAAAGAAGCTTGATGCAGAGCGGAGGGTTTATTTGACTGTTTAACAACCAGCTCTCTCTCCATTTTGTTCTTCATGTACATTTTACCAGTGAACGGTTATTTTACAGGATCTGGTTTGCATGCTCTCCTCCTCATTAGAATATCTAGAAGTGAAACAAAAGTTTGGCATCTTTTCCAGTTATACTGCATTTGCATGGTAAAACCGGCATGTTTAAAACATCCAGGCATCCAGTGTCACATGTGACGTTTTAAACAGATCGAATCGTTTGGAAATCTGTGGAAAATTCTGTGAATAATTCTACTTTAAGATGAAGGAGAACCTCTTACCTCCACAGCCTTTCATGCGCTGGTCGTGACGGTGCGTCCCCGGCGCTGCGGAGACTCGGTCAGCGCGGCGTCTAGTGTGCTATCATCTGAGCGCGGCGTCTCGGTGTATCATACCATAGACATGAAACGCGATAATATGAAATAGTACATATTACATCTGTGTGTTTGAGCTCGGCACTGCTTGTTTTGTTTACGTTCCATTTCCTTCCTTTTCACATTTCTCTGATTTCCATCAGTTGAAAGAGCTCATCTTTTACCACAGACATGATTCACGATTTCTTAATCGGAAACACTTAAGAAGCTCAACATTTCCGATCGTCGGCCCCGACCCGTTCCGGGGACGATTGTCGGAACGAATTCAGCCTCAGTCCGCAGACCGCAGGATGATCTTAGAGGATAATCTTTTAAGAGAAAAGATAATGGGGGGGTTTGATGTGGTCACTAACACGAACACTTTCAAATCACTATTTTTTGGTCTATCTCCTGCTTGTTTTTCCTGCTCCAAGCCTGACTGAAGCTCTATGATTGGTCCATTCCTCTACGTCACGGAGCGCCTTCTGAAACTCCACACCTGATCCAGACGTTTGCGTCCTGAATGTGCGCTCGATGGGAGAAGCTGTTAAATTCAAGGGAGAACAGGACGCGGCGGTGCGGTGTGCGGGCGGAGCGCCGCCGTACCTCCATGCCGCTGACCCGGCCCTCCTGGAAGGAGCAGTCCTGCAGGTTGTTGGTGCAGACGTGGCGGTATTTGCACCAGTGGCAGGGGAAGACGCTGCTCACGCAGGTGGTGCACCTGGCGGAGACACACACGGGGATTGGTGGAGATGGGGAGGGGGAGGGGGGAGGAGGGGGAGGGGGAGGAAGGGGGCGGGACTTACGAGTTGAGCACGGAGCAGTTGTAGTAGACGAGGTTGGTTGTGATGAACTGGTGTCCGGTCTCCGTGGAGCGCAGGCTGAGCTGAACCACGCGCTTCTCTCCTGAAAGCAGCACCGACACTCAGATGAAACCAGAACCGGAACCGGAACCGGAACGTTAACCACAGCTGAGACTGAGGAGTGGAGTCTTACCGTAGGAGTGTGTGTGTGTGGGCAGCTCCCGGAGGGACGGTGACATACACACCACCTGACCTTTGGCCTGGACCTCTCCCGGCGTCTCGCTGAGGTCCTCGAACACGCAGGAGACGCCGGTGGACAGAGCGGGGACGTGCTGCACCCGGATCGTCAGCTGGACGGGAGAGAACGTTCCGGTGAGCGGCTCGGCAGCCGGACCGGTCTGGGGGCGGGGCCACGGCGGCGTTTACCTGCGTCGCCGGCGAGGTCACCGACATGTTGCTCGGGGTGACGGAGATGTCCACGCACTGGTCCAGACGGGTGTTGAAGTGCTGAGGCTCCTCCCACTTGTCGCAGGCTTCCTGTCTGGAGCACCTGGAGGGGTCAGAGGTCGGCGCAGAGTGAGCGAGCTGAGCGGGAATGTGATCAGTGGAGCCTGGAGCAGCGGCGGCGGCGGCGGCGGCTGCGGTCGTCTGCGGGGAGCAGCAGCTCCGCTCGGCAGCCGGCCTCTCGATCTGTTCTCTTCTAATTAGCAGCAGACGGAGAGACGGAGGACGGGAGATGAAACGAGTCGCGTTCTTCAGAAGACCCGTTCAAACCAGATTCCACCAACCTCAGAACCACCAGCGTTTCAGACCGGGCTGGGAAAAGAGTTCCTGACCGCTCTGGAACCGATCCAGAACCAGTTTTAGTTTTAACTGGTTCTCGGATCAGTTTGGTACTGGGTTTGGACCAGCTTTAAAATCACGCAAACAGGTTTTGAACTGTTTTTTATCGCTGTATGTAAACTGGTTTGAACAGGTTTGGAGGAGTTCAAGACTTAAAGACCGGTTTACTGTGGCACTAGAACGGATTCAGGAGAGTGTAAACCAGGTTGGAACCAAATCCAGGTTTATTCCGAACAGGTCTGGATGAGGCTGAGACTGGTTGAATCAAGGTCAAACCAACTGAAACCGGTTTGAACTGGCCAATTTAGACCAGTTTAAAACTGGTGTTGACCAGATTTAGGTTGATTTAAACTGGTTTAAATTGATTTGGACCCATCTTAAAGTGGTTAAGGACCAATTTTATCATTAATTAGAAAGAATAAAAAACCTGGTTTTTATTGTATTTGAACCGGTTTTAACTGATTTGAACCAGTTTCAGGCTGGTTTGGAAGCAGTCAGGACTGGTTGAAATTGTCTGAGTACTTTAGGCAGCGTTTAAAACGAAACTACTTGGATTCAGTTGTGAACCGGTTTTGGATCCTTCTATTCTGTTCCTGTTTCTCACCCACTTTCCAGGACGTGTGATTCATTTCCAGCTGAAAAATGAAAGTGTGGGACAGAACAGAAGTTCGAGGCCGACGAGAGCCGGAGCACAAAGGAAAGCCTGGAAGCTTCACAAACACAAACAAAGTCTCTCTCTCCACCAGCAGTCTGGAGCCGTTACCTTGAAGGGAAGCCGAGCTGATGGCCACTCAAAGACGAAAAGGCGTGTGTGTGTGTGTGTGTGTGTGCGTGCGTGTGTGTGTGTGTGTGTGTGGTCCATTTATAGAAACATTAACGAGTCCTCGTGGGAACAAACTTGCACGGTTTCTGTTCCTTTGTTTACAATTACTAAAAGCAGTCCTGACACTTTTCTTTTCTTTTTTTTTTTATTTTTTACTTTCGTCTTCAAATAGAAATCATACATTAAAATGTCTTTTAAGCGAAAACTGAGATTGTTTTTTTTTTTTTTTTTTTTTAAACAAAGAAACCGTGGCTCGTCTCACACCAGGAGGATTCAGGCTCCGTTCACTCAGACTTCGTTTATACCGCCATATCATTGCATTGTCATCTCAGGAAAGACTCCGTTTACAGGGGAACGGCAGATGCACTGGAAACGGTGTAGTTAGCACGGCAGGCCACGGGCGGCGCTGTCGTTTGTTGTCACTTGAATCCTGAGTGAAGTCACGGTGAACTAAATGTTAAAACTACAGACTCAGATCCTTCAGTCCGACGCTGCTCTCATGTGCTTCTATTTGTAGCCTTCAACATTGTTCATTGTTGGCCGTGAAGTGTTTTCTCATGCGTATACAGTCCATTTCCTCCACTTTTTCTCTCCTTTGTGCTTCTTATAGTCAGACAGTTTCTGGTGTTTCCTCCCAGATATTCCTTCTCATTGCTTTCTTGCCTAACAGCACACAGACACAGACATACACACACTCCCCTGATAAAAAAAAACTGCTTAAAACCTTTTTAACACTGTCCTCTTAAACTGTGATTGTTCGTCATGATTTTGTCTGAACATTAGAGGAGGAGGAGGTGAAAGAGGAGGTTCTTACTTGTTGAAGAGGACACACCAGCCACAGTGAGGGTCTCCTGATCCCAGACAGTCAGAGCAGCTGCTGTACTGCTCACAGCTCTCCACGGGCAGCCGGCTCACCTGACACACACACACACACACACACACACACACACGCACACACACACACACACACCTTCAGATGAATCTACATTTGAAAAACAACGTGGGAAGCCACTTCTTTGTATGACCACAGAGCAGTGTGTGTGTGTGTGTGTGTGTGTGTGTGTGTGTGTGTGTGTGTGTGTGTGTGTGTGTGTGTGTGTGTGTACCCTGCTTGCCACATTGCAACAAAATTATTCAAAACATGATCAATGTTTTAATACCCTGAACAAAAAATTTGAGCAAAATATTGATTTATAAAACTGAAACCTGGTTTCCGATCTTTAACAGGAAACTCGAAGTCTTGGCTTCACCAGTACAAACATGTGTGTATGTGTGTGTGTTGTGTCTTTTACCCAGAAGGCCTTGCAGCGGGCAGACAGTGGACACAGTGTGTGTCCCATTCAGACGTTCACACATGAATACTTTCTTTGTGTCAGAGAGACGGCAGCATCTCCTCTGACCTCATTATCAGCTCCTCTCTCCGTCTGCTCCTGCTGACTCAGCCTTTCTGTTCATACGTCGGCAACAAGAGACGTGCCGAGCGGATCGGTCCGTCCACCGACACGACGTCCCTGTCAACCGTTACCGTCACGTCCTCGCGAGGGACACGGCTGGACGCCGCACGACGTGGGAGCATGAGGCGCAAACTTGAGGTGTAAATGTGAATCACGAGACGCCACACAGGAACGTGACGAGGAGCAGATGTGTCACATGACACGTAAACATGACACGGAAATGTCAGACGGAAACATGAGAGGCAAATACCAAATGTGACCATGAGACGTGAACATGACAAACTACAACGGTAAACACGAAACATAAAGATGTAGACATGAGACGTAGCAGGAGACGAATATCCGATGTAGAGATGAGACGTAAACATGAGACAAGAGACATAAAGATGAGACATGAGACGTAAACATGAGACATAGACATGAGACGTAAGCATGACATGTAACCATGAGATGTAAAAATGAGATGTAAGCATGAGACAAAAGACATAAAGATGAGACATGAGATGTAAACATGAGGCGTAAACAATGACATAAAAATAAGAAGTAAGCATGAGATGTAAACGTGATGTAAACATAAGACATAAACATGAGATGTAAACATGAGACGTAAATATGCTGAAAACGAGACATAAACACGAGACGTAAACATGAGACATAAACACGAGACGTAAACGCGAGATGTAAACATGAGACATAAACATGAGACGTAAACATGAGATGTAACCATGAGATAAAAGACATAAAGATGAGACGTGAGATGTAAACATGAGGTGCAAACAAGACACATAAACATGAGACAAGAGACGTAAGGATGAGACATGAGATATAAACATGAGACACAAACAAGGAACGTCAACATGGAATGTCAACATGAGACTTGAACATGATGAGAC
>NC_043764.1:26871093-26961093 GCF_902148845.1 Salarias fasciatus | reverse complement strand
TTCTTCCCACTAATGTGGACAAATTTGAAAATGATGTTTTCGCTCCTTTGAAAGTGACTCCGGCGCTTTGACACGACTCACCTGGCAGACGGGAAACACTTGACGGAGAAAACGCCAACATCCCATCACAGTTTACACATTTAACTTTCACACATCATCAGAGTATTCCTTCTAAATGATGGTTGCTTGTCTGGATTTCAGACTTTTCAGGGCAAGAAAGGAAAAAAACTGAAGTCAATTGAAACTTGCAGAATTCAGTAGTGTTAAAGAATTATTGTACTGAGCTAATTCAAAGTCATTAATCATTACAACGGTTTTAATGACAGTTATTCAAGATTTAAGAAACCTTTATTTATCCCCCAGGGGGAGATTCCGTTTCGAGCTGTTGGGCTTAAACAGCTCACAGCCCAGACAGGAGTGCTACTTTACTGTTTTTCTCTTTAATTTATTTGTTTTAAATCACTTTTGATCACACACATTTAAACTTATATACTTTTCAGAATTTTTTTTTTAAACAATTCGTCTGAAATTCATCAGTGTAAAGAAAATGAAATGAATCTGACCTGTATTTATGTGTCTGTGCGTATGACAGCATTCAGATTCGTCAGAAAACGTTCAGCCGCAAGTGGAGCTGCATGATATCAGACTGCTATAATCTGATTTGGGATAAACGTAATCTCTGACATAGATAATATCTTTGAGATTTGTTCTTTTGCTCTTTATTTACACTGACTGACTGCGTCCTGCTATTTGTTTTTCCTTGTCCCCTCCAGCAGTGTTTGTCTGCCCCACTTCCACAAAGAGGGAAATAATCTCAGCTGTCAATCAATTACATTTTTAATTTATCGTCCAATTTTTGTAATGATACTAAATGAATCTTCCACGTGGACATCAGAACTGTTCTTCACAGTTGAGTCAAACTGTAGATTTCCCATCAGGAGACAGTGAGACGGGATGATGTTGTCATTTCGCCGCCCGCCGGAGTTCAGACGTGGCCGCATGCAGACGGCGGACTGAAACCGGCTCCGCACGTCTGATTCGGTCCGACGTCTGGAATCACGGAGGAAAAATGTCAACTTGGCTGTTTGTTGGATCTGGAGAGCGCGTCGGGGACAAAGAGCGGCGGCGGTGTGAGCGCAGAGCCGTCGTTTCCATTTAGCGGCAGACAGACAGACGAGGGATTCATTCAGCCATCAGAGCCGCGGGGAGGAAGACGAGGAGGAGGAGGAGGAAGGGCAGCGAAGGGTGAAACAGGCAGGGGGGAGGCAGTTAAGCTTATTAGTTCCTCCCCATCCCCCAAAACACACACAGACACACACAGACACACACACACACAGACACACACACACACACACACACACACACACAGAGCAACACGGCAGACAATGGAGAGACCACCAACTGATGGGTTTAAGCCCCTTCGGCGTTCTCACAGACACACACACACACACACACACACACACACACACACACACACACACACACACACACACACACACACACAGAGGATCGTTTCACTTTTCAGGACTCCCGAAAACCAGATCGTCTTCCTGAACACAGTGAATATCAAGTGAATGTCTTAAATCGGATGTTTCCTGACGGGAGTCCTGAATGTTTCCTCCCATCAACAAACAGCAAGTTGTCCTCAGCAGAAGAAAGTGTTGTTAAATCATCCAGTTTTCAGCTGAAATTCTGCATTGAATATTCAGAGGTGAGCAGTTCGAGAAAATCCCTTCAGGAAGCAATGCGGTCGACTTGAATGTGCCGATTTCTAAAAGGATTTTTTTTTTTTTTTGGCAGGGTGTTAAAAGTTCTTACATCAAGGGGTGGAGCCTGAAGCTTTCAATTATTAATGGGCTTTCCATGTGCTTACATCAAGGGGCGGAGCTTTTAGAGTTCTTGCTTCAGGATTCATGAGGTTCATAATTCATGTTCATCAGTTTCATAAGTGATGTGGCTTTCAGAAATGCAATGTCTAGTTGCAAGGTTTTGGAGGACTGACCTTCGGCTTTCAGACTGAAAACATCTCTGAGAGATTTTGAGGTCTGATGCTGCTGGATCGGAACCAGACTTTTTATTTACAATCTGACTAAAAAACGTCCCTCTGCTACTTCCTGATTTTCCTCCTATCGAGTTTTTCATCACCAGATGACAAAAATCAATGATTCCAATGAAAACGTGCTGGTTTTTCACCAAACAAAGACCTTTACAAAAGCATTAGATGGCATAGTCACTCCAATCCAAAATCCACTCATTTAATTGATGCCTCAACTTAAGATTCAGTTTAACAGCATTTGTTTGCATTGGGGGACAGAGCGTAGGTCTGAAAACGTCACCAACAGGCTGCAGTGACTCAATGCACCACCCTGTGGAGAGGAATGGTACTGCAGGCTCCATCGGCATGATAGGAAGGTTTTTCTGCAGCACAATCTTTAATCTGATTTCGTCTTCATGATGGGAAAAGTCAACAATTCTGATAAAAATGTGTTCACATAACCATACACAGCTCATTTTAAACCAAAACTAAAATTTCCGAATGTTTAATCAGAACTTCAATAAATTAAACGTAATGCCACTGATTTTGCTTTCATCGATTAGTCGACTCCAGGAAATGGAAAGGAGTAGCACACTAAACCCCCCCGAGGGGCCTGGATTATCATCGCCATGGTAACAATTACACCATAATATACCAGATAATACACGCTCGTTTACCCCCCTCCACTCATCTGCTGGATGGAGAGGCAGAACGAGGAGGAGATAAACAGAGAGAGAGAGGATGAAGTGTGAAGAGTCTTCAGTCTCTTCAGGGAGCTGACAGATTCACTCGTTCCTCCATCATCGCCCTGGCAACCGAATAATAATTAATCCACCTCAGTGTGTCTGTGTGTGTGTGTATGCATGTGTGATATTTTTCGTGTTGCCTGTGGTGATGCAACGATATCTATCCTTCAATATGTAGGGCAGAGAGAGAGAGAGAGAGAGAGAGAGAGAGAGAGAGCGAGAGAGAGAGAGATGATGCAAAGCACCAAAAAGAGGAGAGAGAAACAGAGGAAGTCTTGTTCTTCAGGAGAATGATGCTGTAACGCGCAGCCAAAAACTAAAAACCGCATTCAAAACTTCCATCCAAAATCTGCTGATTTCACAGGCGTCCTTCGAAAACCTAAAGCCTTCTGTGAACTGACGTGACTGAAGGAAATTCAGTCAACAATGGAAAGACATAAAAACGGATCCCATTCAAAACTTCATTTTGAAATCTGGTCATTTAACTGAATTCCACCAGAAACTTCTTGACTTGGCTACTTTTACAATCAGCTGTTAAAGGTCAACCACAAAAGCTACAAACCCAACTGCTTAACCCAACCAACCAACCAACCAACCAACCAACCAACCAACAAGTACACAAAAAGTTAATCTCAAAACTTTGTGGGTGGGATGCGACAGCCCCCAACAATGCAGGATTACAGATTGTGCTTGTGCTGCAGAAGCTACTGAGCAATTAAAACCAAGTCTTCCTTCCTGACTTTATGTTTTTTGTCTAATAACTTTCCATTGTTCATCACCTGTATCGAAACCCTCCATTAGAAACCCACTGATTCAACACAAGACCCAAGACAAAGCCTAAGGCTGTTTTAAAACATAACCAAATGCGTCTCTCCTGACAGGTTTCTACAGATACTGTACATCCACGAGAAGAGGTCCACAGAAGGTCTGCAAGTTCACCTCGGCTCTGATCGCTGTTGCTTCTCACCCACAAACTGTTTCCATGGTCGCCTCAACCATTTCTATTTTCTGCTCAGATCTCCTGACTTCAGACTGCCGCTGATTTTACTCAGAACATGAGTTCTGAAGTGTGTTTAAAGTCCGCGTCTGTCGGACACAGAGCAGACGACTCAGGAATGTTAACGGTTAAATAAACAGCACGTAAAGTCCGGCCTGCACACCCTGTTAGCATTAACAAGCTAACGGCGCTCTCGCCATAAAACACCTTTCAGACAGACCTGGGACACGCCCACTGATGACGTCATCAGCTTCAGGTCCCGGGAGGACCCAGAACTCAGATCTAGAAGAAGTTTACATAGATCCAGAGTTTAGTAACATAGAACCAGAACTCCAAAACAAGCTGACGTCGACTCAGAAACATGTTCCATTAATTCAGATTCAGGTTGATCTGTGATCAAGGCAGCATAGATCCAGATTCACGGTAACATAGTTCCAGAGCACGTTTTCACCGACACAAAACTTAACAAAATCCAGGTTTAGTTGGCCTCGAAGTGGAACTGGTTAATAGATTGCAAAACATATGGAGCTATAATCTCATTTGCATGGAATCATAAAACTGGATATTGAACCAGTTAGATCGAGGACTTCTTTACTTAGATATAGAATTGATTAAGATATACACAGAACTGTTTAACATAGATGTAGAACTGCCTCGTTAACATGGAACAAGGGCTGGTTAATGCAGATCTAGATCCTTAACATGGATCTAGATCTGGGTAACATAGGTAACAAATACGTAGAGCTAGTTAACACAGATGTAGAATTGGTTCATTAACGTGGATCGAGAGTTGGATGACATTGCTGTGGAGCCAGTTGAAATAAATCTTGAACCCTAACATATATGTAGAGCTAGTTGACACGTATGTAGAACTGGATAACACAAATGTAGAGCTGGGCGACACACTGGTTACCATAGATACAGATCTAGTGAACATATATCTGGCTCAAATAAGCGTAATGCTGCCCCCACCTGTTCACTACTCAAACACATATCTGGCTCATTAACATGGGTCTAGAACTACTTAACATGGACGTAGCTTTGGTGAACAAGGCTATAGAGATGTGAAACATAGATGCAGAGGAGTGTTGACATAGATTTGGCTAATTAATGGACCTACAGGCTGGTCAACAGATGTAGAGCTGGAAGACGCAGATCTGGCTCATTAACATGGTTCTAGCGAATGTTAACAGAGACGTAGAGCTAGTTAACACAGATCTGGCTCATTAACATGGATCCAGGTGAGACGGAGCTGTTCGGGCTGATGAAACCTGGGGAAAGTGAGACGCCGCAGAAACGCGATTACAGGACGACGGCTAACGAGGACGAGGCTGCGAGGAGGAGACGCCTGCTCTCCTCCCACCTCCTCTCCGCTCGGTTCAGATGAAAACATTACAAACAGACTTCAGACGCTGTTTTGCTTTGCGGAGACGAAAAAACACCCCTCCTCTTCCCCGCTGTATTTTCTGGTAATGTGACCCACTTTCAGGTGCTTGCTGGATTAAAGCTCGGCTCTGCTGCCTCAAACACTTTCTCCATATTTTTCTCCCCCACTCCTCTCTTTTATCTCCCCCTCCTCCCCTCCCCCTCCCCCTCCTGTTCTCCTCGTCCAAATCCATCTTCCTCCTCCATTATCCCCTCCTCCTCCTCCTCCTCCTCCTCCTCCTCCTCCTCTTCCTTTCCTCTCACGCTAATTCTTCTCCTTTTCATAAAAACAGATCCTTTTCTTTCCGTGTCGTTGGTTCTTTATTGGTGACGCACTGCATCCACTTCCAAAAAAACATAAATATTCAAGAATTTTCTTTTTGTGACAAATATTATTTAATGAAAAGACAAAAATGACATTTTTTTTCAAACTCAGTCTGAAAAAAAATTCTGTTTAAAGATGAAGATTTTCAAAACATTTTAACGTGTTAACGTCTTTTTTTAAATATCATATTTATATCATATGTTAAAGACCAACTGGCTGTCATGGTGACAAAACCCACATTTTCCAAAAAGACAACCTGAAAAAAAAAAAACAATTTAATACATAAATGAACAAAATCTTACAGAAACGTGTTAGCAAGCATAAAAAAAGGTGAAAATTTAATTATATACTTCTAAATCTAACATGCCGCGAGTTTGATTCTTGAAAATTTGTGTGTTTTGTGACAAAATGTTGAGAAATATTTAACTTTTCTCCTGTAAAATTTCAATGTTATTGTTTTACACATTGGGAAACAGGCGTATACCTGATTAGAACTGTCTGGTGATGCTCCGAATTAAAACTGTTTGAATGTTTGTTTTTGGTTTTATACAGAACAATTCAGGATGGCTTCATGGTTAGGCTCCGTTGTTTTCTTCATGCTTTTTATCTAATTTTGTTGATTTTACATATTCTCTTCAACCTTTACTTTCACATTCTTTACACTGACATTAATAATAAGAAATTTTATTTGTAGAGTACTTTATATTTTTCAGTTTCAGCTAAAATATCAGGAGAGCCAAAAGTTTGTCAATAACTTGGAAAGGACAAAGTTTGGACTTTCTGCTTCTTTGACTTGGATTCATTAACGCTTCTTTCTCACTTTGCACTGTCATATCCGCTATGGCCACTAGAGGGAGACACAAACGAGTGTTATCAGAGAAAAGACAATAAAACAAACCTGTTGTTTTGTTTTCCAACTCAGCGTGTTGAAAACTTATTTGTATGTTCAGTTTCTCCGCTGCGTCGCTGCTGCGTCGTTTAATTATGCCAAAGTGATTCCTTTTTTAATGAATGACTATCACTGTCTGCACACACGATCCTCCCTACATTGCTGCTGTCGTATACATCACAGCCACTAGAGGGCTCAGGTGTAGTTGGGGTAAAACTAAAAACCAAGACTAAAGTTGGTGTGACCGGTTGAGTTTGTCAATATTCTGATCATGTTACATTCTAACTGTTATTTCTACGTTGCTGCTGTCAGGATGACCCACACCACCAGAGGGCGACATGCAACAGAGGGTGGAGCTGGACCGTCCACCCCATCGTATTCGACTGCTGAAGGTTTTTCTGGAACAGTTTTAATCTGATATGTTTGTCCTGTTGCGTGTGTGTGCGTGTGTGTGTGTGTGTGTGTGTGTGTGTGTGTGTGTGTGTGTGTGTGTGTGTGTGTGTGTGTGTGTGCTCATTACCTTGGGGGGGATGACTTCATCCCTATCTTTTATTTGTGTCTCTCTCCCTGACCCCCCTCACCCTTTCTCCCTCCTCTTATTGACTGTGTTTTAGAGTGGAATCCATAAAATTCGTCCCAGAGGACATTTCTCTGTGATGTCACACACACACACACACACACACACCCACACACACACACACACACACACACACACACACACACACACACACACACACACACACACACACACACACAGAGTTTTACAGAGCAGACTCACACTTGTCTCACTCAGACCACACACTGTTTTACTACCGTGTGTGTGTGTGTGTGTGTGTGTGTGTGTGTGTGTGTGTGTGTGTGTGTGTGGGTGTGTGTGTTTGTGCTGCCACACCCAGTCTAAATCTGAACATGGTTAGGCCTCTGAAAAATGACACACACACACACACACACACACAGAGATTGTTTCTGTGCATTGTGGGGACTTTACATTGATTTCCATTCATTTTTTGTGCTCACTCTAAAGTCAGAGGTAACAGTTACTGTAGAATTGTTACTGTAACTGCACTGACCCCAATGAACTCTGACACACTGACACATGTGAACTTCCACACACACACACACACACACACACACACACACACACACACACACACACACACACACACACACAAACACACACACACAAAAATGAGTGTGTAAACACCTGGAACAGGAAGTATTTACTGTGGCAGCCAAGAAATGCACAACAGAAATAAAAAGGTTACAAGTCACTGCATTAAATAATTACAGGAAACACAGACACACACACACACTCTGAGGTCAAACAGTTAGGTAAACAGAGTAAATCATTACAGCGCTCTCTGGCAGGTTCAGTCGCACAGCCTCTCCTCCACCTCCACAGAAAACCCTCCATGGTTGGATGATGATAACTTCAGTTGTGTATTTAGCTCTGCAGTGTTTCTTGTTCTGTTCTGTTAAAGTGGCTCACAAGTTTGATATTTACTCATGCAGATTCAAAAACATCTCCTCATCTTCATCGCTCACCGAGCGACTCTTGTTTGTGATAAACGCCTGAAACACACACGGCGGTGCTTTAAATCAGCAGCTGAGAGGCGAAAAACTGCCAACAACAACACAGCTGGACGTTCTGGCTCCTGTATCCAGTAAAAATATTCAAACTCATCCCCACTTCACTCGGAAGCCGTTAGCATTGAAATGTCAACACGTAAGAAACGCTGAGTCATCTCAGAACCGACGCTAAACAGGCAGCTCCCCGCAATGATTTTAACGTTGTAATTAAGTAATGACAACTTGTTGCGTAACAGCTTTATGAGAGGTAGGAGTTAGCAATGCTAACAAAATACACAATTAGCGGCTGCGTGACGCTACATTCCTCTGCCCCTCAAGTCTTAGAAGTATCTTACTTCATAAAGAAAAGTAGCTCAGCGTTAGCAAAGTATTGTTAACAGATTAGAATTGCTGAAGGATGTCAACTGTGTGCAGAGAGTTGGAGTCAACAATGTGAAATCCCTCTGCTTCAGTCGCAAATTACATCCTGCTAACAGGCTAATATGGACACGTGAGAGCAAAGGAAAGAAACCTGGCGTCACGCTGGCGCTGAAATCGTGTAAAAACAGCTTCAAAAAGAAGTTCTGACTTCATCACGGGAGCAAATCGGACATCTGCTTTCAACTACGACATCTGGAAACACTCACACACACACACACACTCACACACACTCACTCACACACACACACTTTGTAATGTAAGCTGATGTTTTAACACCTCATACATTTGTGCCTCTAAACTCCGCCTCCCCCTAGTTCTGCACATAAGAGTGAAATTACACTAAAATGGCATTCAGCATGACACACACACACACACATACACACACAAAGGGCTAAATAAACGCATGTAAGCAGAAAAGCACGGGGGGTAGTTGGTGGCTCGGGGGTATTGATGGGCGTGTGGCCGGCCTGTGACGGCAGCAGCTCCTCCAGGCAGGAACATAAATCTATCCCCAGGCTTCAGACTCGGCCTGCAGGCCCTGATCCAGTCTCATGAAGGGTCCTGCTCTCCTATGTTGGTAAGACGGAGCCTGTCCACCAACGTTTGTCTCTACTGTCGCGTTTTAGCCAACCAGAGATCAGGGAGAGGTCCACAGTCTGAAGGGAAACGTTGAGGGCGGTATGGAGAACAACTGTTAGCATACAAAGGGGCTTCACATTTTTATGATGCTCACTTACTGATTTACATTATGACTTCCTGAATTTCTTCCTGACTCCAGGAACTAAAAAAAGCAAAGAGGAGCCAACAGGAACTAATAGGAAGTTCCAGGAAACAACAGGTGCTAAAAGAAGCCAACAGGAACCAACAGCAACTAAAAACAACCAAAACGAACCAAAAGAAGCCAGCAGGTGCTAACATAAGCTAACAGGAAGTAAAAACAGTCAACAGGAACCAACAGAAGCCAACAGAAGCCAACAGGAACCACAAATAGCCAACAAGAACTAACAGGAACTAAAAACAACCGAAAGGAACCAAAAGAAGCCAGCAGGTGCAAATAGAAGCTAACAGGAACTAAAAACAGTCAACAGGAACCAACAGAAGCCAATATCTGCTAACAGAAGCTAACAGGAACTAAAAACAGTCAACAGGAACCAACAGAAGCCAATATCTGCTAACAGAAGCTAACAGGAACTAAACACAACCAACAAGAACCAATAGAAGTCAACAGGTGCTAACAGGAGCTAACAGGAAGTAAAAACAGTCAACAGGAACCAACAGAAGCCAACAGGAACTATAAACAGTCAATGGGAACCAACAAAAGTCGATACAAGCTAACAGGAACTAAAAACAGCCAACAGGAACCAACAGGAGCCAAAATGAATCATGAATAACTAACAGGACTTAAAAAGAGCTTGTTGAACCGAACGGTCCTCAACTGGAGATAACATGAACTGACAGGAATCAACAGGTGCTAACACAAACCATCAGGAACTAAGTAAAGTTCACACTGATTTCAAAAGCTGACAGCAGTTGACACACGTACAGGAGCTAAGAGGAGCTGCTAACAGCCGGTTTGTTTGTGTTGCGATCAGACGCCTGTGGTCAGCTGAGCATCACACATGTGAGCGTATTTGGACTGAAAGTCTTCAGAGTGATTAAAGGCAGTTAGAGGGAGACATGGCGTCCCACTCCGGCTCTGAAGCGAGTCGCTCTGTTTATTTTACTTGCTGCTGTTTATTTGCAGGAGGGAGGAGAAGGGGGAGGAGGAGGAGAAGGGAGAGTCAACACTGCAGAGGGGACAACCAGTGTTTCTGTTACAGAGGCTGAAACGTAACCACTGAAGCAGCGAATCACGTAAAGACGCACACAAAAAAAAAAAAAACCCAAAACTCGTGCACCAATGTCATTTTACAACTAAAATAAGAAGAGACCAACTAAAGGTTTGACTGTCAGTCAGGATGAATTCAAAACATTCAAACTTTAATTCTTAATAGTAGTTATCAAATTTATCAAATTTTACTGTTGAGTAAAAAGTCATTGCTGCCCTCTACAGGCAGAAAGAGGAAACAGTAAGATTTTCTCCAGTGTGACAGGCTCCCTTGAACGTGGCTGCTGCCATCTTTAATCCCACCACCAGAGGGCGACATGCACCTGTGCATCAGCCGTTTCTCACTGCAAAGATAAAAACCACATGTGCTTACTCGGCTACTCCTAAGAGAACCGTGAAATTTGCGAGAGTGTTTTGAAATTGGAATGAAATGTTCTTAGATGTTTTCTAGAAGTTTGTTTCCAGTGGACTTGAAAAGAGAGCCTCTGTTTACTCTGCCTGTGGGAGATAAACACAAACTCTCCGGTGGTCCTCTCAGTCACATGGTTTTTATCTGCTACCTTCTCCGAACCACAGGAGGGGGGAGAACAGGAGGGGTTCTCTGTTGCCACGGCAACTGCCAATCGTCTCTAATCTAATTTACTACCAATCAAAACAAAAACAGCAGCTGGTCCTTAATTCGCAGCCAGTCTATATGAGTTCCTGTGTCCACCTATGTAGTGTGTTTGTGTGTGTGTGTGTGTGTGTGTGTGTGTGTGTGTGTGTGTATGTGTGTGTGTGTGTGTGTGTGAGCACTGAGCCCAGGTGGAAAGCTTCCCTTTGCAATCACACACTGATCCACCTCAGTTAACGTCCGACCGCACCACCACTCAACTGTTAAAATGTCTGTGTGTGTGTGTGTGTGTGTGTGTGTGTGTGTGTATACCCGTCCAGATACGGTTGCAGGGACAGTTTCAGGCCTCTGAGGTCACGTTCAAAACTGATTTGTGCTAGTAACACATGGTTCAGATGATGCTGCGATCAATCAGTGGATCTGTAACATCAGACGTGTTTTCACGAGGATTTGTACAAATAAAAGTGAAAAACAGGCGATTAAACAGCAAAAAGCAAGCTTGAGATCACAACGAGTACAATCCTTTAAAGCAGTATATCAGATCTTGTCAAATTTTAGTTCCAGCACACACACCATTAGCCTCCACCGAAGTGGGCGGGGCTTATGATCAGTGTCCTCAAGGCTTAGACGGAGTGACGTGATTGGCCGAGCGGAGGCACAGATAATAACCACTTTCAAATATGAACTCAAAAACTACAACAATTATTCGATGACTCAGAGAAGATTCAGTTATGATTGATAAAATGTTACTTTGACTACCAAAAGAATTTCCCTCAGAGATTAATAAAAAACGTATTTTCTATTATTCATTTGGTTTGTATTATTTAATGTGAGTTGATATTATGTACTTGCATCTTACTGATGTACATACATATTGCAACTGTGTTAAAAACATTTTGAAAAGCAATAATTAATAAGCTTTTTTTAAATAGTGGATAGTCAATATTTCTTCTTAAATTCTGTGTTTAATTTTGCTGTTATTTGATTGGTTTGACAAACTGATAAATACATTTGTTGGAAAGATTTAAATTTTGTAACTCCCTGAGTTGAACCATTTAACTTTGAACTCTTACTGCTCATGAAACTTCGTAATTCCACATGTTGCTGGTCTGGTTCGGTTTTAACGGATCTGGCAGGTGATCCTGAAGCTCGTTGAGGCTAATGGATGACGTGGCGGTGGTGGTGGTGGCGGTGGTGGTGGTGGTGGTGGGTTTTGGTCGGTCTCCAGATCACTGCTCTGTGGTGAAAGGAGAGAAACAGGTGCAGCCGCTTCCTAATAATCATCATCATCATCCACGGCGAGCTAAATCAACAGATTAATTTCCCTCTGCGCCGGCTGGCTGCTGGGAAAGTGAAAAACGGAGGAAGAAGCGGCAGAAAATGGAGTTTGTGAGCGGAGGAGCAGGTGCAAGCGGCTCGCTTACAAACACACATCACTGTTATCGGAATAAAAGCTTTAATTCCCCCCCGTCTCATTAGCCAATAATGGCTCCGCTCCCTCTGAATGCCACAGCTGATTGGCTGACTCATCTCCGCTAATTCACTTTGTGCTAATGGGCGAGGAGGAAGAGGAGGAGGAGGAAGAGTCATTTTCAAAGAAAGAGAAAAGCTCTCAGTGTCAGTCTGAATCTGCGGGATTTTATTTTTCTCCTAAAAATGCCAGTGACGATGAGGCTGACCAGCAGGGGGCGCGGCAGCGCAGCATCCACAGAGAACTGCAGAATGACTTTTCAATCACAGCTCTGGACCGACTGTTTAGTGGGTTCAGAGAAAAAGCAAAGCTTTTTGTTGACTTGGCAGCTTTACTTTCTCACCGTCTTCAAAACGGCAAACTTATGAGAGACAAAAACGACGCGTTTGGCTCATTTTAACCAACTCAGTACGCCCTCTAGTGGCAGCAGTGATGAAGGCAGCAGCAATGTAGAGAGGAAGGAGAGGAGGCGTCAGTCACAACGAAGGACTTCTGATTAGAGGTATATGAAATCCGTTTTATTTTTTCCCCAATTCCGTTTTATTTTTTCCCAAATTCCGTTTTTTCCGTTTTAATATTTCTGAATTTGGTTTTTTATGCTCATTTTTACCATAAAAAAAGGTGTCTGGTAAGTGGAAATGAATAAATGTCCACAATTTAATAGGATATAACAGTCCATTTAATGTTTAAAGTCCTGCAACAAAGAAATACTTTTCAATTAGTCGCATGCGTCTTTGCGAGTCCAGTCCACAGTACGTTGACAGTATTTACAAAAAAGCTTCTCCCCTGAGGCATAAAAGTCCGTGTTCTGCTCTGTATTTAGCGCTTAGCGTGGAGTTTAATAACTATTTTGAATGTGTGAGAGGGGAGGGAGCAGCTCGCTTGGACATCGTGTTGTTGCGTCGCGTCTCGTCGCGGCTGGAACGCGCGTTCACATTTGTTTTCAATTGCACTTTGACGCAAAATCGCGGAAAGCATTTGGCGTTGTGAACGCAGCTTTAGCATGTTAGCAGCGCTGTGGAAGTGACGTACACGTTGCAGCAGCTCGGGCGGTCCCCTCGGCATGTTTGCTTTGCACTATAAGGTTCCATTTTCTCCCGAAAACTGAATTTCAGACCAGATTAGGACGAATTCCGCAATATTCCGCGTTTTATTCCAATTCCGTTTTTATTGGTCATTTCCGTGATTCCGTCCGCGATTCCGTTAACACGGATTTCATATGGCTCTACTTCTGATCTCCTCAGGTTAAAATAGTTTAATTTCATTTCTGGCTTTTATTTCTAAAAAAAAAAAACAAAACAAAAAAACACACACAAGTTTTTATACAGAAATGTTGAGATTTTCTCTCAAATAGTGTGTGTTGGAGGTGCAGTCAGTTCAGTATACCGCCCTCTTCTCTGTGTGTGTGTGTGTGCGTGTGTGTCAGCCACTCTTATCTGCTTCCAAAGCACGCACGCACGCACACACGCACACACACACACACACACACACTCTCTCTCCCTCTCTCTCTCTCTCTCTCTCTGAGCCAACCAGCTGTCAGATCAGCTGATAGAGGAACTCCAGTGATGGACAGGCGATCTGTGACAGCTGTCACCATGGAGACCACTATCGCTGCGGCTGATTGGACGAATGGTTTTCTTGACCTGCTGCTGTCCGCACTTCACGCCCCACTCCACCTGTTTACATCCACAGATGATTACTGTTCTTACAGAAGTCTATTGTTTACAGATTGTTTTGTTAGAGATGTTTATTTTTGTGAAATGTTTGTTTCTCAGATGCTTGTTCATTTTTTTTATCGATGTTTCTTTATATTCTCTCTCTCTCTCTCTCTCTCTCTCTCTCTCTCTCTCTCTCCTTGTGAAGGGTGAGGATGGATGGGTATCAGGCCTGATTCAAACACAGGTTTCTAGTTTTAATCAGACTTGCTGAAATCGGACACCGCCTGTGATTACGGGGTCCGACTCTGAGACCGGGACCCTGAAAGTCGAGCCCACCTAGCAGGGACGCTTGGTTTGCGCGACCACACACGGAGGAGGAAACCTCAGCGTGTTGACACGGAGCTAAATCCAGATCAAACACACTCCTCCACTAAGCTTTTCTTACTCTGGAGCCCCACCCGGGATCAGACCCCCCGAGTCACCGGGTCTGAGCCCGTCGGAACCGCAGCGACCGGAAGCCGGACCGCCGGGCGCCGGACCACCGGGCTGGGGGTGAGGTCGTGACCCCCGCCTGAAAGTAGCATCGACGCTTAGCCTTAAAAAGTCATTTGGAGTCTGAATTCAGCTTTATGACACTTATGAAGTACTCATACCGGAGCTCCATATCGCAATGTTGCTCATCCCTAAAAGTAACATCAGCTCAACGCTGCCCCCTATAAACACAGGTGGTATTACACCCACAGAGATGGCTCAGATCATGTCGGAGCGTTTTATTTCTGTGGTTCTGATGGGTGTTTTCTCTCCACGGTGGCTCTGCTGCCTGCATCCTCAGACGGGATGGAGGCGGCGTTCAATCTCCCTCTGGATCTCGTCCAACTCCCATTTAAAAAAAAAAAAAAAAAAAACCTCAAAGCTGCAACTCCTCCTGATTGATTCAATCCATAAAAATGTCAGAAAATGTCGACGGAGCTAAAAAAAATGTTCAGTTTGATGCAATAAAACATCAAAAAGCTGCAGATATGCAACATCAGTTTTAGCAATGTTCTGATTACTTTATATTAGAATGATCTCTTTTTAAAAAACTCAATTAATCAGTCTTTTTTTGATTCACTTTAATATTTTCATGATTTAAGAATTTGGGGAAAAAAACAGTATTTTTAATGAATGTTTCACATTTGCAATGTTTAAATGTTTTTGATATTCAAGTTCCAAATTAAAAAAAAAAATCCTGTTAGCAATTCATCACTCTATTTTTTTGTTCTAATATTTGATATACAAATAAAAGTAAAATCACATCAAATAATAATAATTAATGTAGGATTCAAGAGGATCGGGGAGGGGGGGGCGGGGTTTGCACCAACTCTCCAGTCCAGCATCACTAACCAATCAGACGCCACCTGGGGCGATCCTGCCTTCCTGCCCCGTCCCGGCGGCCTCTCAGGTCAGCGTTCAGGGGAGCGTCTGCCCCCCTGCGGGGTAAATATTCCAGCTGAGTGGGAGGAGAGGTGAGCCACCATCACCCCCATGTGATGAAGAGGAGGATGAAGGAGCGTGTGTGTGTGCGTGTGTGAGACTACAGGCAGAGCATACAGCAGCTGTCTTCCTCCGACAGTACGGAGGGAAGGAAGGTTGAAGACTCGTTTACACATTATTTTCAATTGAAAACGCAAAACTTTCGCCGCGTTCTGTGTGTCTGTTTACACCACATTGGTGCTCTGAGCCACTGAAAACGCTCCGTCTCCGTGTAGATGACAGAAAACACAACTTTCCTGAAACAACTTCTTCTGGGTTTTTCCATAAAAATGGACATTTATTTCAAAACATCGATCAGACGCCTGAGGTGAACCAGGATAAACTCCCTCTATCTCTGCCACTTCCTGTCGGCGCAGGAAGCAGCAGCGGCTCCCGAACATTCACTCAGTCTCCGTCCATCACCTCCTTACCTTCTTCAGCTGTCCGCTCCGGGTCCCCACAAACACCACCGTGTGCTCGCCGTACGTGTACGCCGCCACGGCGCCCATGCCCTCGGTGCGGTCCTCGTACAGCGGGTTCCCCTCGATGACCCGCAGGCCTCCGAGCGGCTGGTTCAGCACCAGGCCGCAGAAGTCGTCTCCGATCTGCTTCGGCTGCGGAGGAGAAAGCGGGGAGCTGCTGTTAGAGCGGCAAATGTCACACGGCAAGGCAACAATCACTGATTCGTGAATATAATGGAAACAAGTTACTGTAATACTCAGTTTAGGATCTGAAACATCAAACGCATATTTGTTAAAGCTCGAGACACTAAATGATCAAGGTTAACTAAACAGGGGGTGCATTATTCTAAGCTTTAATTTTCTGCCGCTCCACTACAATACGACATGAAAGCTCCTTTCAGCTTTCCTTCTTCATCATATCAGTCCACGAGTCTCCACGGATGCAGACGACGGCGTGGTTTATAGCCGTGTTTCAGAGAAGGGGTATTTTCCCTGTTTACACGGAAACAGAGATGAGGTGAAAACTTTTTTTATTGTTTCCACTTGGAATGTTGTCATGTAAACAGGATCTAAATTAGCCGCCATAATTTTCATAAGTCCTGGCGCTGCAGGCGTGCCTGAGCACAGTTTGGCTCTGTGAAAGCTGAAGATACCCTCCGGAGAGTGTTTGGAGCTGGTGTTTCCAGAGCATGGGGCGGGGAGGAGTCGCCTTATTACAGGCTCTCGGAGGTCTGGTAACACCCTGTCATTAGCGGGTTAAGGCCTCGATGCCTCACAGCCTCTGAACGGGGTGGAAACTCTGAGTCTGAGTGGAAATAGACTCCACAGTTTATCTACGTTTATGTCCATCACTTTTTATGGCGCCCTGTGGGAAATATCACACATCTGTCAGGTTGTTTTTGGAGAAAAAGCACCTTCGCTATAAAGACGTCTGAACTGAACCTGGAAGCTGTAAAACAATCCAACCTGTGGGCCTGAAGAAGAAATCATCCACCTCCTAAACTTAAAACACTAAACACAATGAATTGAGACATTTTACAAACTAAATCATCACAATTGCCACTTCAAAACAGATCAAAATGGCGGCGCACCACCTAACTCCACCTCCCTTGGGCCAATTATCAATCACATGGCAATATATGTTGTCATGGCAACAGTGAAGGATTAGCGCAGATGTTAGCAGCTCCGTCAAAAACAGAGTTTCTGCCGAGAGGGTGATTCTTGCTTGACCTATCAATGAGAAATGACCACTAAAATGGTGGAAAACAACTTTTTTTTTTCTGTAAACCACATATGAATGAATAAATGCTACTTTCAGATATTTGTAACATTGCAATTTACTCTGAAACTTAACTGAAACTACACAAACCCCGCTTCAAAGTAGACAGACTCTCAACAAACTGACGCAGAACTACAAATACATCAAAACTGATATAAAAGCACACGGACTGCCAAGTAGAAACTACGACAAACAAATTCAAAAAAGCTATAAAATCAACAAAAACCAATTGGAAACCACAGGAAGTGCAGCAAAACAAAAGTACACAAATTATCAATAAACTGACACAACACTACCGAATGTAGAACAAAATCAATGTGCACAAACATGCTACCGTGACAGTCTGTTGTAACTCTCACACACACACACACACACACACACACACACTCACCCCCCCGCTGTTCATGATAAAAGAAGGAGGTCAGAGCCTGGAAATAAGCCCCGCCCCCTCCCGAACGCAGCTCATATTTCATCAGCATGCGGCTGATTGGCTGTGATTAGTTGGGTCGGCTGGTTTCGCTGGTTGCCGTGGGCAACCCCAGCTCCAGGACCCCAGTCCAAACCCCCAGCCTGGCCACCCCCCCTCAACAAACCTCCCCATTGGGCCAAAACTCGTCTCACTGCCCGGTTGCCATAGTTACCACTGCAGGCCATTACCACCATGAATAAGAGCATCATCTACCCCCCGACCTGAAGTAACCCTAGAAATAACCCCGCTGTAGACTCACACAGAGCGAGAGGGAGGGGGGGAAGAGGCGGTTTCTTCATCCTGTTCTACCTTTGAAGTCGTCTTACTTCCTGTTTCTAATGATAAAATAAAGACCATTAAAGACTATTCCTTATTGGTGAGTGACGGAGACGGGACGAGGAGGCTTCACCGATGTGACGATGACCTGGTACCAGCTGAACCTGCAGGACCACCGCAAACAGACCCGCTGCACCAGGCTGACCAACATATGGCCCATGGAGCAGCACCGGTCCGCCAGAAGGTCCAATCTGGCCGACGGGATTACCTTTCATGATCTGTTCTAGGCTCACCATTTCAATAGGAGGAAAAATCTTTAAAAAAAAAAAGCAGTTCTGTCAATGCTCACGATCAGCACTGAGAGCACAGCGTGAGGACGAATTTGAAAAAACGTGCATGTTGAAGGCTCAAAAAAATCAAGCATTAGACCTTCCCCCCACCCCAGTCTGAAGAGAAATGCTGTTGCAGAAAGAATTTCACATCGAAACACACAAGAATGAGTAAACTGACTTATTTCTTGTATTTCAAGTTGCAACTAAATGGAAAAATACAGGAGAGTTTTCAGAATTTCACTGCAGTCTGAATCAAGAAGTAACTTTAAAAAGAGAAACACATTTTATCACGAACCTGAAACAGGTCTACATCCATCAACAGACTTTAAAGAAAGCAGTGAAAGAGCAGGTCATGAATATTTGAGAGCAAGATCATATATAGGCCGAGATCTTTAGGAGGGAAGTCAAGGTTGGTGTCGAGTCACTGACAGCTTCATTAAAGTGAAGTCTCCAGTTAAAGAATGCATGAATATGGCTGAATCAAATTTCAAAGAAGTGTTGAGAACTGAAAAAGACTTCGGTTCAGTCGAATGTCCTGCGGGTGCCAAGTCAAATCCAAGTTTTGAGACAGAGGTTTGAAGAAAAAGATCAAATCAAGGTCAAGAACCAAACAAGACTCAAGATTTTGGGTCTTTGCACAACCGGTTTAAGACAAATCTCAAGTCTTGGGTAAAACAGAGATTCAGTTCAATTCAGATCGCGAAACTTTGGAGCAAAACAAAATTCAGTTTGAAGACCATGACGAGTTAGTTTTCCAGTTTCTTGTTGGTCAAGTCCGAGGAATGTTTTGGGTGTTTTGAGGAAGCGTCTCCATCAAGGCATGAGTGCTAGGGAGCAAATCCAAAACATGCTTCTCTTCATTAGAGGAGAGACTCAAAGACGGGACTCCAGTCTTTCAATTACACTTCCATTTCAGGCCTGAAGTCTTGAAGCTCAAATATAGGACAAGTCTACGATCTGAAGACGACCATCCCAGATACGGTTTTATGTGCTTTGGTCGTCAAGTCTTTACTGTTTGGGTTGAACAAAGGAAACTCGTCTTTAGTCCCACCTCAGTAACAAGCCAAAGACAACTCACAGCTTTCCAAGTGATGCTTGTATATGTATATATACACTCACCGTGTGGATGCAAGGCAGCTCCTTATTGAGTAACCATGGTAACGAGAGTCGTCCTTCTCCACGGTAACAGGATCGGATCCTCTCCCTCATGGCCAGGTTGATGTCATGCAGGGTGAACAGACAGAGGACCGTCTCTCTGGGCGGGTTGGAGCGGTTCTTCTGACCCTGTAAACACACCAGAGAAGTGTCGCGGGTTCAACTCCCCGGCCGGCTCGGAGAAGTTTCAGCCATGTACTGCTTCAGGATCCCCGCAGGGTGAAAGAATGTCGAAGGTGCATCACCTGAGAGAAGACGACAAACAGCACGTCGTCGTCCTCGGACAGGCCGAGCGCTTGAGCCAGGCGTCGCCCGGGTTTCTGCTTGTAGGCCGCCTGGACCAGCCGGTACTCCACGCCGTCTTTGGTGCAGCCCAGAGGAAACTCCACGTAGGAGTAAAACTCCGTGTCGTTGGAGCACATCCGGACGATCTTGGAGGTGAAGAACTTCTCTCCGCCGGCATCCATCTGCGTCAGCTGTGTGTCCAGCTGCAGCGTCAGGAAGTACACGTACGTGCGGCTGGAGAATCCGTAGACGTAGTAGATGTCGAAGGCCGGGTAGAGAGACAGAGTATCCGAGGGGATCTTTATCTGCGACGAGACAAACTCGTCCTGGTAGACCAGGGAGAACATGTTGACGTTCTCCTCGTCTGCCACCAGCTTCCGACTGGAGAGCGTGGGAAAGTACTCGGACTTCCCGTCGATGGCGGCACCGATGAAGAGTCGGCTGCTGCCCTTCACCGGCTTCTTCCTCTTGGGGTCGGCTGTCCAGTCGTCCTCACCGACAACCACACCTGCAGGGGAGAACTCAGATCAGGACATCTGTTGAACCTGCAAACACAACCTCCAACAGTCAGAATGAGAGAGCTCAGAAAGAGAGAGAGAGAGAAAGCGGCTGGTTAGGGTAACTAAGGCCTCGTTCACATGACAACCTTTTAAGTGAAAACGCAAAACTTTTGTTGCGCTTTGGGTGTCCGTTTACACAAAAACGGAGCCGCTGAAAACACAACATTTTGAAAAGGGTTCTCAAGGTGGAGCTTTATGAAAAAGCTCCGACTCTCTTCATGTAAATGGGGGAAATGCAACTTTTTGAAACCGCTCCGTCTCCGTGGAGACAGAGAAAACGCTGCAGCTGCGCATGAGAACCAACAGTTCTGCTCATGGTCAGTAGGCAATAACAACAATGGTGGTCTCCAGAGGGTCATGACTCCCATTATTGATGCTTACAGTGTATTGATTTCTGTCCGTGTGTGTGGTTTCATTACGAAACAAAAAAACTAACAATAGCCCCCACTAGTGGCTTCACATGAAAACATCATTTTCATCGTTTTCAGATCGCTGTCATGTGTGTATGAATGTCGTCATGTAAACGGGCCTGAGAGGCAGACCGGGGTCTCCAGGGTGGAAACACTGGCGAGTGGAGGTTTCTGCCCCCTCGCAGCTCCATCAGAGGAAATCCTTCCCGAGCAGCAGCGCTGCGGTCGTAGATTTGAGGAGCTGTCTGCGCTCGTCTGGTTCAGTTAACGCTGAAAAGCTGCTGACTGACGTGAAAAAAGAAATATTGTGACAGCCTGTCACTGACTGACGTCTGCGGCTCGCTGACGGGACACGTGACCAATCAGAGAGCGGTCTTTAAAACCCGCCAACTCTCCCCCGCCCCCTCCCGTCCCCGTCCCCGCGTACCTGCCATCCCATCAGCCTCTCTGGCTCCGGACAGGTAGTGCTCCTTGCGGTAGTGCGGCTCTCCCAGCTTGAAGAGGTCCTCCAGGCGGAGGAACTGACAGACGCCCTGCCAGATGGAGCCGCACGCCACCAGCCGGTTCCCCGTGTAGTCCACCAGCAGCAGCTTGTTCACATTGTCCGAGGACTCCAGGCTGGGGGACACGGGAGGGGGGGGAAGACAGGTGAGATAGACGGAGGAGACAGAGGAGAAAGGCAGGAAAGGTGGACAGACAGGAGAGACAGACCGGTGAGCGCAGGCCCTGACGCTGGGCGGAGGGTAACACTTGGCGTTGTCCTCCACGGGTCCGGTCATGTGACTCCTCAGCTCCGTCAGATTGGCCGACAGCTTGAGGACGCGGTTGACGGCGCCCACAAACACCTCGCCGCTCCTCCGGTGCACCGTCAGGTGGGTGAGGGAGGTGTCGAAGGCCCGGTACACCACCCGGCCCTCCACGGAGGGGGGAGGGGCGGCGGCAGGAGCCGAGAGGAGGGGGGAGGAGAGGAGGAGGAGGGAGAGGAAGAGGAGGAGGAGGAGAACCTGAGGAGAGGAGGAGGGCGGGAGCATGGTGGACAGAGAGAGGAGGAGGAGGAGGAGGAGGAGGAGAGGATGGAGGGACAGAGGAGGAGAGGAGGGGAGGAGGAGGAGGAGGAGAGAGGAGCTGGCTGCAGGTCTGATGAAGGTCGGCCTCAAACGAACATGACTGCAGAGACAAAAAAAGGGAATCTTTTTCAGATTTTCTACAATATTTCCAAACATGAAAAACAAACTGATTGGATTCGTAGTCTTTAACTGATCAGCAATTAGAAAATTGCCGCCCTTTTTTGATGTTTACGACGTTTTTAAGTGAAAAACATTGTATGTTTTGGGGATCACCGTTTATTCAACAACAGTGTTCGGAGACGTTGAAAACAGAACTGAAAAATTGTTTTCAAAATGTCATAACAAAATACAACCGTAACAAATCCTATCAATATACTTCACCTAAAACAAAACTACACTCACAACTAAATACACCCATTGAAAAAAATAACACTTATTACAACATAGCATATTACAACCAACAACTCTCCTGACATACTAAACCCAAAACAAACTACAATAACAACACAGCACACACCCCAAACCGACTACATTAATACAGTCCACCCATAAGCTACACGCAAAATCCACCATAGCATACTATACTCACAACAAATTACGCCAACAACAATCAACACTCACAACACATTACACCCAAAATGACCTTCAGTCACAACTTGCACCAGCCACAGTATACCGCACAAAAAAACAACCACAGCAAAATATCCTCACGAAAAATTGCACCAACATACTACACTCACACAAAGCTACGTTCGAAACTATTCACAGCCCAAACATACCAGACTTGCAACACATCACATCTAACAAACTACCCTCCTCACAAGCAACACCGACAATACACACTAACAGACCACACTCATAACATACTACACTCTCAAGCTGCACATGCAATAAACTACATATAAAACAACAGACCACACTCGCAACAAAAAAACACACAACCCACAACAAAACACACTCCAAAAAACATAATGAACAGCCACAACAAAATACACTCACAACAAAATACACCAACAGCACACCAAACCCATCACAAAGCACACCCAAAACAATCCACACTGAACACATCAGACACAGCATACCACTCAGAACACACAACACCTGCAAACTAAACCTAAAACTACCTACACTAAGAAAATACAACACAGCAAACAGAAACATTCACCACAAACTGTTACCTGTTACCGTCACATTTCTCTGTAAACGGAAACATCTGAATTTAACTTTTGCTTCTACACCTGCACATCAAACGCCTGTGTGTGTGTGTGTGTGTGTGTGTGTGTGTGTGTGTGTGTGTGTGTGTGTGTGTGTGTGTGTGTGTGTGTTGGGGTCAGATAAAGCTATTGATCTGTTTCTGTCTGTCTTCTGATTCTAAGCAGCTGCAATAAAACACACACACACACACACACACACACACACACACACACACACACACACACACACAAACACACACCGTTTAATCCTAATCAGACACAAAATGGAGCCTCTGCTGCAGGTTCTGCATTGAGACGCCTGCAGCTGCATGTGTGCTCAGTGTGGGCGTCCCCTCGGGAATCGAACCGTCAGCTGCAGCAGCACTCCACATCAGCGCTCCACATCAGCCCAGGCTTCTACTTTTCAACTCGGACACACGGATCGATCGCATCCAACGTGAGACAGTAGAGGTGGAAACAAAGACCCGCTGCAGCTCATCTGAACACATACACACACACACACACACACACACGCACCAGGAGAATCCACCAGAATACACAATCACTACGAGAACTAAAAAAGAAAAAAACATGAATGGAAGAAAATGTCTGAAGTCTTGACCTTTCCGTACCTTTGGAAAAACATTTCTTTCTAAACTTTTAAATGACCGATCGGTGAAAGGATCAAAGAGCCATCTGTCTTCGCCACCAGTGAAGCTAATGCTAACAGCAGCTACAAGCAGAGTCCTTGTCAAACACGTTGCTAAACAGTGAATGTTATAAATGCTCAACAATGTACACTGTGTTAAAATCAATTGACATCACAGGTCAAAAGGTCAAAGTGTAATTATTACCTGCTCATTACTGTCATTGTTCACCCAGTTGTATTATCGATGGCAGCTGGGCAGTAACTGACACAAAAGCCACTCTCCACTGTTTCAATGAAGACTTTGTTTCCTCTGACATTTATTGGAGTGCCTTCATTATCTTTTATGATCACCCTCAGACACTCAGCCTTTTGGTCCGGCAACCTTTACTATGCTTTTGGAAATCTTTGAAATCTTAAAAAGAAGAAAAAAAAAATAAAATAAAATAAAAAGCACGAGACACAAACAAGTCGTCGGAGCGTTGACACATAATCTTAATTTTTTTCCTTTACATACCTTAAATCCCTAAATCCTGGAATTCTGACCCTTCAACACAGTGTATCACGCCTGCAGGCTGGTTCAGGAATCATGAAGCTAATGTGTCCACGCCACACAGTCATTACGTCTCATTTCTCCCCAGTGAAGGGCGTTCTCCAGGGCTCAACACTGGGACCACTGTCGTTTCCTGTTTACATGAATGTCAAAAGCAAGGCATCACCTCTACGCAGATGACACAATGATCTACTATCCTTCTCACTCAGTGAAAACAAAACCTTTGAGAAGTTTGGGAAGTAAATTTAACTGATCTCGAAATGCTTCTTTGAGTGATTTGAAATTAAAATAATGCTCTTTTCTGGCATTACAAGAACCACTCCTGAACGTCCTGCCGGTTCTTCAGTATGCATGATGATGGATCAGTGTTGTTTAAAAGTCAACCAGGTTATACAAATTTCAAGCTAAACTGATTCCATCTCTCTCACAGGTTAGTGACCTGCTGTAGGTGAAAACACCTGAATAGTGTTTAAAGAAACCAGACTCTATCTCTTAAAATGATGGTTCAAAGATTGAGAACTGAATTGGAGATTGGAGGGTACTCAGGTTTGTGGGTTTATCTCATAGATTGTAAATAAATGGATAGACCTTTCGTGACGTCACCCATAGCGTTCCCAACCGCCGTTCTGAAGACTTCAGCGAGTCCAGCATTACGTCTCCACATTGAATATTTGATTGGGCCAGCCCGTCACGTGACCGCATCACGTGGACAGAGGAGGCGCTGTGATAGGGCGTTTTATGCAAAACTTTAACTCATAAAATAAAATCAACAGATGATTTATGTGAAAATCAGAGTCTGGTGAAGCCAGCACGGTTATAGAAAATAGTGATAGAGACCAAAATATCTTCTGAAACCGGGCGCTTTATATGTTTATTTGCACTCTGAAACTCGGCATTTTTGAATGGGTTCCCATGAGACTGGGGCTCTTTTTGAAACCAGCATCATCGCCCCCTGATGGAATTTCTCCACAATTACAGCTTTTTTTGCACTTCCTCATTATCTTCATGTTTTATGAGCGGAGGTTGGCGCTTGGTTTATCTTCAGCTGGACGTCAGACTGACAGATCTCATTACTGTAAAGGGGATTAAAGGTTTAATTAAGGGACGGGGAAAAAAAGCTTGTAATCATCATGACTATTTGTAAAATAGATGAAGTTCTGTTTGACCTACGTTGACTTTGAGCTATTGGGAAGTCATCAGTCTTACGTTCAATCTATTCATATATTTTTATTTGAACTTTGTCGGCTGTTCTAGTTTGAAAAATGTTCCAATCTTGATTAGGTTCCTTAATATAAAGAGTCAATCACCAAGAGGTGCAAACAATCTGTGTGTACTGAGTAAACGGTGTGGAGTGTAAATCTGGTGAACTGTAAAAGGCGGGAACAGAGCAAAGAGTGTGACTGTAAACAATGGTGTACGTGGTGCAGATAGTGAACAGCGTGAAGGTTGTAAACAGTTCAAACAAACCAGATTATCATGATGCATTCAGGCTCTGTTTATCAAATCGAGACTGGTTTGAACTCTGGACCAGCTGAAGCTTCGGCTGAAACCTTTACCATAAGCTAGATTCTAACCCCCAGACAGCCGGCCAGGACCCACAACGCACACGTACACACGACACACACAGTGCACATCACATACACACATACCCACACAGTGTACAACACACAGGCTCTGGTTCAGCAGCGTGATGGATGGTCTCACGAAATCGAAGTCAAGTTAGAGAAACTCTATCAGTCTGTACAGCTGTCTGCTAGACACACGCACACATACACACACATACACACACACAGGTCCATCTGTCGACCTCTCCTCTCTCTGGTCTTCCCCTCAGCCCAGCAGGCTAATTAACTAATGTGCTGATCTTTCACTGCCTCTTTGTGTTTCCCTGTGTGTGTGTGTGTGTGTGTGTGTGTGTGTGTGTGTGTGTGTGTGTGTGTGTGTGTGTGTGTGTGTGTGTGTGTGTGTCACAGGGTTAATTGTGGGACTGTGCTTCCTGTGCGTCTCTGCTGTCGGAGTAAAAACTTTATTATCCTCCAGTCCGCCAGCTCTGCCGCTGTTGTGGCGGCAGCGTTGTGACCAGAGAGTTAATCTCAGTCTGACTTCATTTCTGGTGCCCAGCGACACACACTCACACACACACACGCACACAAACCCCGAGATTCCGCATCTGGGTTGCCGACTGCTGCGTCTATCAACTAATCGGCACTTTAATATCAGGTAAAGACACCTAACAAGACACGGAGAGACACATAAGCTGGACTGAACCAAGTACAAAGACATGTGAGTTCAGTCTTCAGCGTCTGATCGCAGCAGCAGGTCTCAGAAACATTTGGACGGCAGAAACAAAAGACTGGAAAAACCCTGTGATGTGACAAAAGAACGTGAGGACTGAAGATGTCAACAGGTCGGTTTGACCAAAAAGTAAAAATAAAGTTTCATCCGATTAAACACAAGGGAACTAATACATTTCAAGCTTTTGAGAATTGACACAGGAAACCACCTCATGGACTCAGAGACACTTCTGAAAACCATAGTCTGTGAACACTTTATAAAACCAATATCTGTGAACACTATAAATCCAATATCTTTGAGCACTTAATAAATCCATTACCTGTGAGTGCTTCATAAAGCCATCGCCTGTGAATATTTAATAAAACCATTGTCTATGCACAATTTACAAGAACACTGTCTGTAAACACTTCATGAATCCATTATCTGTGAACACTTTATGAAACTATAATCTATGAATATTCAACAAAACCATTGTCTGTTATCACTTAATAAAGACATTGTCTGTGAACGCAATAAAACCATTGTCTGTGAACGCTTCATGGCAATAATCTCTCTATTAAAATTAAATTGTGCATAATATTGAAAACCACCGCCTGTGCACATGAATTAAAAAAAAAATAAACCACCGTCTGTGCACACTGTGAACCGGCGCCCTGCAGCAGCGTCTCGGAGCAGGAAGCGGCAGCACAATGTGTCTTTGTTGTGTGTTTGCTGGGGCCTGAGGTTCACACAGAGCCTCAGTCAGAGCGGCCGGGGGGCGAGGACGGGTCATATGGGGGGGGTTCATACTGGGGGGAGGGGGGAGGGGGACGGCAGAGGGGTGAGAGGTGAGGATGGGTCAGGCAGAGGGGTGACAGAGGGGCGGGACTGAGATGCAAATTTTTACAACTGTGATGAGCTGATAAGGTGAAGCCCCTTTTCCACCGAGATGGTTCCAGTTCCAGTTTGGATCCAGATCCTGACTCAGCACCAGTTATTTGCATTTCCGGCTCCAGACTCTCAACGTTGCTGCTTAGCGAGCATCAACTCCCTGCATTGTCAGGTCACGGGACGATCGAGACTATTAGAAAAGAAACCGGTTCTTCGGAGGCGCCAGATATGAACCGACTCAGCACTGGAACCAGCAGCAGCACCAAAACCACGACTGGTTCTTCCTGGTGGAAAAGGGGGAGAAGACTTTCTTCCCTGGTCTCATTGGTTTCTTTCAAGAACAACACAGTTTCTGCATTTCTCCACAAGTCAGTGGTCAAAAACCTTCATGTCCAAAAGAGACGTTTTCACGATATTCCAACAAATGAAATTCGTCTGGAGCCACAAAACATACTAATTCAGGTATACTTTACCTTGTTTTTTTGTTTGCTTCTTTAGCTGATTTCAGCAAGTCTTTTTTTTGTCCCTCATGGATTTTTGCAACTTTAGCCATTTTACACATCTCGACTATTTTAGTCATTACAGTTATTTATAGCCTCTGTGCATTTCCTATTGGCTCATACGGTTTAGAATATAGCAACAATTTTTTTAGATTTTTTGGAGGATTATTTTATAATTTTATCTTTTTTTATGAGTCTAAGCTTTTTTATCCATCTTACTTTAATTCTGGCTGTTTTTGCTGTTTTCAGTCTAGAGATTAGAGCAATTTTGAAAGTCAGTATAAAATGTTTCTTTCCATGAAGCTGCAGGGAGCCGATGGGGGGGGTTTCAGTTGGTAGAGTGGTCGTCTTTATACCGCATGATTTCAAGTTTGGTTAACCATCTACTTTGGGAATGTTTTTAAAAACTACTTTCAAAAAGTGCCTGCAATATATAAAAATGTAAGCTTACAAAAGTACACTCTAAAAAGAAATGTCTAGACTCAACAAAAACAATCAACGCATCAGTTTGCATTAGTCTTTTTAAGTTATGGCAACCTCAGAAATTACATTGAATCAACAAACTATATTACTTTGAGTGAATTCATTTTTTTGTCATCAGTCAAAGATCATTTTAAGTACTGCTTACTTAATAAATGCAAGATTGTTAAGTTGATAACTCAACTTAAAAATCTATATTACTTTGGGTGAATTCATTTTTTGTCATCAGTCAAAGATCATTTTAAGTACTGCTTACTTAATAAATGCAAGATTTTTAAGTTGATAACTCAAATAAATTGGCTGCCCACTTTTAAGTTGTTAAAATGGCCAGTTTCTGTTGAACCTTAATGTTGTGAGTATTTGGGAATACGATGCTGTCATGGGCGCTGTGGACTGATTCTGCACAGGCAGTATCAGGCTATTAATAAGCCCAGAGGCAATTGGGAACTGTTCTGTTGAACTCCGTTACCCCTTTCACACTGGCCAAAAAACCCATTTAAACCCATTTAAAGCGTCCACTCGGCTTTAGACCCGGGTTTTCCAACCCTGCAATCGACGCGGGTTTTTAGCGGGTCGCTGCTGCTGGCTTTTTAGTGGGAGGGCGAAAGGGAGTGTGAAAGGCAGATACGAGTCGACGCGGTAACTTACGTGATGACGTCGACGCAGCGTGGCTACGTTAGCGCGCTAGTTGTTGTTTCTGGACACAGCATGAGATTTCCTTCGTCAAGATGACCCAGTATTGGCAAGATAGCGAGACCAGAGAGCTCCTCTGGATCCGTGGGGAAGAGGAGAGTCGTCTACAGGTAACGGGGACTGTGTTCCGCTACATTGTTTACTTTTGCTTTGCTCCGTCGCGCTGATGATGTCATCAACGCGGGACACTATCAGCGCGGGAAGACGCAGCGACGCGGCTCGCCAGCAGGCGGTTAGACGCGGGTCTGCATGCAGTGTGAAAGGACACAAAAGGCGATTATTAGCGGGTTAAAAACACGGGTCGACCCGCTAGTTGCAGTGTGAAAGAGGTATATGAGGTTTGGAGTAACAGCAGGACCAGATTAAACGCTCAATCCTTCTCATTCCAGGTTTGACACAAAAAGTAACTAAACTATTTAGATTAACTGAACAACAAGAACACAGCCAAACACAACTACCAATAACACTATCAACATCAGAACATCGAAATAAATCATGAAATCAATGTTTAAATCTTGAATATCTCATCCCAAACGCCCATGATGCATTGCGGCACTACCATCATCATTGTTAAATTCTTCAAAGAGCCTGCTTCCTTTATGCTGTGACCAACACTAACCATGCCGATGCCTTACCCCACTAAAAATGAATTTTAGTCACCATGAAATGTTGCTTGTATCAAGGTGTTTCATCCTGCTAACCCACTGTCCAACTTGTCCAGGCATGTTGTGTGGCAAGAGGGAACTTAAAATTGTGAAGTCAACGTTGACAAAATCAAATTATCAAACCAAGTTTGTTAAGTTATAACAACTTCAATTTTGTTTTAAACTCATCAACAATGAATTTTGAGTTCAAATTGCAAGCAAAATTAAGTTGATGTAATTAAGAACATAACAACGTTTTCATAACTTGAAAAAAATAGGTTTGGAACTTAGAAAGTTTATCAAAATCAACTAATTACAATTTTTTTACTTTACCATGTATTAAATCAAGTGGCGTTAGAAGCTCCTCTGAGTTACTTTTTAGAGTGTAAGCAGCAGGACAAAAAATAGTGAAACCAAAGGGAAAAATGAAACGATCAAAAACAAGAGAGTTATATCGCATTTCATGGAAGAAATGGAGAAAATTTGAGCTGAATTCATCTTTTGCCATGAAAATGTGGTGGCATATTGCTCCCTGACTCTCACTGACTGGTAATCCAATTGTTGTCAGATTTTGGAAGTAATCAGATTACTCAAGTGGTATTACTGTTTCACTAGGTAACAGTTATCGGATAATGAGTAATCAGATTAACACACTTATTTCTGATGAACGCTTCAGTGTCGGTGAGCATGTATGTCTGCTAATCCGACCTGACTTTAAAACGGAAGACACTAGAAAATAAAAGAAGACAAAACGAACACTTGAAACAGCTAATGCTAAGCTAATTAGAAGAAAATGGAAAAAGTTTGAATTTGACGTTACCGCTTATGCAGTCTGAAAGGAGTCCGGCATTAGAGTCAAACACGGAAAGAAACGACAAATTCTCAGTTGTTTTTCCACAAGTCTTTTGGTTGTACCAAGTCTGTTTTCCCTATTAAATGTCATCATTTTGTTTATATTGTGAGTTTTTTAGCTACTTTTTTAACTGTTGCCTCTATTCTTTTCCTTTTGAAACCAAATGGACACGCAGTAAATAATTAAATAACAGACACGAAGAGGAACAGAGAGAATCCAAACCACAAAAATTACTACGAATACTGAAAAATGACCGCAAATAAATCACAAACAAAACTGTTGTAAGCCTGAAGGCTTGACACTCTGCAAGTGTGTGTGTGTGTGTGTGTGTGTGTGTGTGGCCTTCAGTTTCCCTCAGTGCAGCTGCACGGCGGAGACACCCGGACGCTCAAACGTCTCACAGACGGGCTTCTGTTCATCAAAACACTGGGAAATGTCTGCTCAGAGTTCGCCACACGGCGCCGACAGGAAGCACAGCAGCTCTCACACAAACTCACAGCAACATGTTAACCTGCACACCGGACGACAACGACAACAACTCTTTAGACTGGTGTGATGTGTTCAAACACAGAGCAGAGACCACTGTGATCCCGCTAATAAAATCTCTCTCTCTCTCTCTCTCTCTCTCTCTCTCTCTCTCTCTCACACACACACACACACACACACACACACACACACACACACACACACACACACACCCAAACTCTGGAAAATGAGGCCTTAAACCAATTCAGAGAGCAGTTCTAAAAATCTGTTAAAAACCAAACCAGCCGTGAAACCAGCAGCTCCCATCCCAACGTTTCAAAGTGGAAACACGAAGCTCCAGCACCGGTTCTGTTGTCCCTTTACACCAAGTTTTCACTTCAAAGCAGAAACCTTTCAGAGTGTTTTGGGTGTTCGTTAAAATGTTTTCAGTTGAAAACGGAAAATTTTAGTGGCCAAAACGCAATGGAAGTTTTCCGTTTTTCCCCGGTTACGCGGCTACGGAGCGTTTTCAAACGGCTGACCAGAGCAACTGCTGTCGTGTTAGCAGACGGCAACAAGCGAATGATTCTCCGGAGGGATCAGCTCCGCTAATCAAGCAAGCAGAGGCGACGGCGATGGAAACACGACAGGAGACGGTGGACGATATGATCGAGAATGAACTCGTAAAATTTCTGGATCCACCGAAAAGCACATGACAGACAACGGCATCATACCGCAGTCTGGAGAAGATACAAAAAAATCAAAAAACACTCAGTAAACATTATAATACCCTACATTAAAAAAAAGGTTTTAAATTAATTTGCTTACAGTATTGTAACTTTGGTTTTTTTCCATCAACAACCTTATTAACACTCAGAATCCGTCAGCTTCACTTTCATGAATCACCATAGCAACTAATGAATCACCATAGCAACCAGGGCCAGCGGCTGATTGGAGAGACCCAGTTGAGACGTTTCTGATTTGCTGACGGAGTCTAGAGGACCAATCAAATGCCAGCAGCTGTTCTAGCACTCAAAAGACTTGTATTCGGAATGATTCTTCAACAAGTTAATAATTGTCTCCACCGAGCTTTGCGTTGTACTTTACAGGAGTTGATTCTTTCTCAGTCATCTAAGCGACAATCACTTTGTTTATGTCATGAAGGAGTGAAACAATAGAAAACGTGAAACCACAGGAAAATAACAAAGGTTTATCTTTTCCACAGAGGGTCTTTTCCCTTCTACAGTCTCATTTCATGCTCTTTCAGAGGAAGCTGCTCTTCTGCACTTCAGATCAGCGATGTTCAAGAAGAAAATCCTGCTTGCAGGTTTTATTTAAGGCGCAGAAAATGTGTGCTGTCAGACTCTCATCAGACCATGAAGTCCAGCAGATCTCTGACCTCGGCGTGCATCGGCAGCTTATTCCCATGACTGACGGCCACGTCACGCCATGTTTAACGGCCCCTAAATTTACCCCTCGGCCGGGTAAACACTGCACGGATACATTACGATCACGGGCCCCGAGGTTAGCCGCAAACTCTGATTGGCTCTCAGCGAGCGCCGTCTGATGAATTTAATTAAAGAGGCACAAACATGTGATGTATGGAGAGTTCCCTGCTCTCTCTTTTTAAGAAACTATACTTGGGACCAGCTTCTGACAAATACAACTTCATGCTTACTTCTTATCTTCATCTTAATAACAGTTACATTACTCTATTATTGTTGTGTCAGCATTAGCAGTTAATCTGGATATTATCTGAAGTTCCATCAGATAGTGGGAGCAAGAAGCTCCATAATTTGATTGTTAGTGGAGGAAGATGCTCTATAATCTGGACATTAGCTAAAGTTACCTCCACTGTCATTCTGTGACTGGACTCCCAAAACTCAAGGATAATTTGGGGTTTCAAATGAAAACAAGTCATCGAATCGGGGCCTTAGTCAGTGTTTAATCTCAGAGGTACGACCTGTGAAGTTTAACCAATATCACATCAACTCAAACTTTTGCTTATAAATTCCATCAAACGGCAGCATGTGACATTGTTTATCCAGAGACCTTGTGATTCTGGGAAGATAACCCCTCTCATCATCACAGTGAACCCACAAGGTCCGCTCTCACTTCCCTATTGAATGTTTAGATAAAGGCTTTCAGAACTTCATGGAATATGCTGAATCTGAATACAGGGATAGTAAATGCTAACCTCCACAGGACTGCAACTTCAGCTAAGTACCTCGTACTTAAGTTCAAATCTCTGAACACTGTGATCAACAAAAGTCTTGGTCCTTTAAGGTTAAGTCATGAGGCGCAATCATTAGAAAAGCAGTTTCATTTTTACAAACTTTGTTGCAAAACACACACATGCGCGCACACACACACACACAAAAGCAGGATGTGAACACATAGCATGTCTTTGACCCTGCACTCTGCTGAGGACGAAACACAAACACATGATGCAGCAGTTCAGGCAAAGTTCAGACGACTTTGAATGTTTCATGAAGACACTCGCAGAAACGCTCGTAGCAAGTTTTGTCTTGATCACAGCAGATGTTTCATAAACTCTGGATCATTGCATCACACAGCTGCGTGAAACTCAACTTCACCAACGAGGAAAAGAAGCAACAGTCTACTGATGTCAAAGCCTTCAGCTTCACTGAAACGTCCCCACCGATGGACACCCAACTGAGAGACACTCTTCCATCTGCCAATCAATCGGCTGTTGACACCGGTTGCTATGGCGATTCCAGACAGTGAGGCAGACAGATTATGAAAGAGCGCAACAATGGTTGTTGTGAAAACACACATTTTTTTAGTGTTTCTACTGTATATCAGAGAAGAGATCTGACAGTGTGTGGGACGGAAGCATGTCTCAGAGTCAATACCGACTGTCCTCAAACTGGGTCCATGCAGAGTTCACACCTGGTTTAGGACTTGTTTCAACCATTCCCGGGTTTTGTTTCAGGTTGGTTCAGGAAGAACTGCGTTCAGGCATGGTTTTGAACTGGATCTAGACTTGGTTTCTGACCTGACTTGAGAACTGGCTTCAGATTTAGCTTAAACTGTTTTTAGACCTACTTTTAGTTCTGGATTTAAACTGGTTTCAGACCTGATTTTCAGTGGTTTCTGTCCTGATTTTGACTGGTTTTAGTCCTGGTCGAAGACTTGGGTTTCAGATTTAGCTTTCTAGTTTCAGACATGACTGACAAATTGGTTTAAACTGGTTTTAGACTTGGTTTAAAATCTGATTTGCGACATGGCTCCAGAATCAGTTTAAACTGGTTTCAGACGTGATTTACAACTGTTTTTATTTCTGGTTTGCGAAAGATTTGAAATGTTGCTTCACGTTCAGTTTAAACTGATGCCAAACCTAGTTTCGGACCTGGTTTCAGTCCTTGTTGAAGACTTGCATGCAGATTTTGTTTCATGGTTTCAAACTTGGTTTAAGCTGGTTTTACACCTGATTTGAGACTAAGTTTCAGTTTCAGTTTATACTGGTGTAAGACCTGGTTTTTAACTGGATACAGACTTTGTTTCAGATTTAGCTTGACCTGATTTCAGACCTACCGGTAGTTTTAGACCTGGGTGTATTCCTGATTTTTAACTGGATTTAGTCCTGATTAAAGATTTAGTTTAAACTCATTTCAGATTTGATTTGAGACGTGGTCTTTACTGTCTCTACAGGAGATATGACAGGGGAGACACCCTTGAGTTTCGGTTGGACACAGTTAGATCCCATCTTTGGGGAACACATTCTGCATTCGGAGGGGATTTTATAACAAGCTGTCTTATTTCAAACAGAGAGAGATTCGATGAAAACGGATAAAAATCTCCATGTTCAGATGGACGCTTTGATCATGAGGACGGAAAATCTAGGCCGTGAAAACAATTTGGAAGCATTTTTATTGGGGATGGTTGAGGGAGACTATAGTTTGCGTGTGTGTGTGTGTGTGTGTGTGTGTGTGTGTGTGTGTGTGTGTGTGTGTGTGTGTGTGTGCGCGGTGCCGCCACTGCAGGTCAAGAGGAGCAGGATGGAGGTGCAGAGTGTCAGCTGATTGTTTCCTGCCCGTTCCTCCTCACATCTTCCTGAATGTGTCCCTGAGCGTTGGTCTTCCTGTCTTTGTGAGGACGCGGGTGTGTGCGAGGTGCCGTGAGGACACATCGGGGAACAGCCTCGCCGAAATCGACAAGTCGGACTTCAAAAGCGGGACGAAAATGAGAAATCTGGGAACATTTTGGGAATGTTTTATATATATATATATATATATATATATATATATATATATATATATATATATATATATATATATATATATATATATATATATATATAAGCATAAGTATATATTTCCTCAAAGCTCCATAAATGTAGATTCCGTCCAATCAGATACGTAATGCATCAGTGATGTCATCGCATGGGACTTCAACAATGAGACACTGCAGCTTTTTGATGACATCATGGCTGCCAAGCGTTGTCATTGGCTGAAAGAGGCGACGCTCCGAATAGAACGCCACCGACTGGAAATACAACTGTCTGCGTGTGTGTGTGTGTGTGTGTGTGTGTGTGTGTGTGTGTGTGTGTGTGTGTGTGTGTGTGTGCTGATTCAGCGCTTTCTCAGCGCTGAGTCCTCCACTGACTCAGAGAGTGTGTGTGTCTGTGTGTGTTCACTTTGAGTATAATTGTATATTAATAAACAAAGACGCGTGTTACAGGAGATAAAGTGCTTCATATTAAATCATAGATGGATACAAAACACAAGCGCGTGCACGTGTGCACACACACACACACACACGCAGCTCTGCATTAAGGTTGCTGTTGGTTCAGCAGGTTTTTATCAATCCCACATATTGATATTGAAAACGGACTCTTCATGCATCGTCATGGTGACAAAACAGGGCTTCTCATTGGACTGCTTGTTAAAAAATGGTGTCTGAGTGTGTGTGTGTGTGTGTGTGTACGTGTGTGAGTACTCCTCTGTGTGAAGTGATCAGTTGAAGATGCCTCCATAAAAAATTACTTTCAAGCTGAAATGTCTCAGATGTTTTGTATCCTCATTCACAAAAACATCATCAGTGTCACTTCGTGAATCTTCACAGCAGCATATCTGAACCAGAAACAGTCTCCATACACACATATCTGAACCAGAGAGTCTTCACACACACATATCTGAACCAGAAACAGTCTCCACACACACATATCTGAACCAGAGACAGTCCCCCCACACACACACACGGAAAAAGTGCGTTAATGTGCAGACGCGACGGTGGAAACATGTCGATAAAAGCAGACTTATTTTAACCTCCATCGGTGACGGCATCGTCGCCTGAGCGCGGCTATCTGAGCACATGCACGTTTTTTTTCGCTCCGTTCACCAAACTGAGCAACGAAAACACCAGATTTCATCACGTTCCTTCACATTTCTCATTACAAAACAGCAAAACAAAACAAACAGTCACTGTCTTCTCTCCACCAAAAAGCATCGACTGTCACTTCTCTGGAGGCGTCGCCACGGTAACCCGAGAGCAGCAGCAGCTAAAATCTGGGACCACGTCGGGGTCCACATGACCTGACCACCGACAGTTATCACGTGATGCATCATTTACCCGAGTAATCGAAAAATTGCTAATATCAAATTCCGATCAGGACATCTCTGGTATTTCATCGTTATGTAATTTCAGTAGAATTTATCGGTTATCAAACTTTTTCACGCTATGATTTGCCTGTCAGTCCTGATGCTGAATGTTAAACATCGGCATTAACCAATCAGCCAAGACGGTGATGAGTATGAGCCAATCAGAGGCAGAGTAGGGCGGGTCATGGCTTCACCTTCCTATAGGTAAAAAAAAACATCCTCTATCTGTGGCGTGTACGGCTGAGCCATGCATGGGCGGGATACGGAAGCGGTTTAAGGCAATGGTTGGTGAAAAATAAACGGGTGTACACCGTATACTCACTTATACCCGCATATATCCTGGACCACACCGCTGCTCTCGGTGGAAACGCTTCCTGTTACTTCCAACTTAAACGTGAACAAAATATCAGCAGCGTTCCACTGAGCTGTTCACAGCTATTCTTCAGATATCAGGAGGAGAACTTCACTCGTGTTTGGACAACGAATGACATGTGCCACCACCACCTACATGAACCAGGGTTTGAATCCATCGCTACAATCTGCCTGTCCTATCCACTGTGCTCATTTTAACCCCAACTACAACAGCAGAAACACTCCAGCTCTTAGCCTGGTTCTGCAGAGTCTCTTCCTCTGTCTCTGGTTCTGTAGAAAGACTTCTCTTCTGACCCTGGTTCTACAGAAAGCCTCCACCTCTGGGTCTGGTTCTGCAGGTTTCTTCCTGTTGCAGGGAGCTTTTCCTGTCCCCTCTCTCTTCTGCTTTTTACCATGTTGTTTTTGGCACTACAGAAGTAAATCTGAATTGAATTAATGCTGCAGCTCTGAGATCTGTATGGGGAATTTCTTCTTTTTCAAACAGGAGCTGTTTCAATATCATTTATCACGTTTTAATTTGAACATTTGATTGGTTTCACCTTTTTTTTTTTTTAAACTGAATTTCAAATGATGTCTGCTGTTTTTAATCAGTATTCCCCATCAAAGAGCCTCAGTTAGGCTTTTTGAAGCATTTGTGCATCAATGAGAACCAGATTTTCTGATGATTCAGATGTTTAATCTGCTGATCTCCAGAGAAAGTGTGAGGAAAACTCTTCCGATTCATGTTTAAGAAAAAAAAAAAAGAAGCAAAAATCGACAAATTCATGACATGTTCTCAAACACGAGCCGTGGATGAAGATTGGATCATAACAACATAAGCGTAAAGACACATGATGCTTGATGTTACGGGGTAATTTCATCATTTTAAATTACATTCCTCGTCTTAAAGTAGATGCACAAACCTTTTGTTTTCTTCCTTTTGAAATAGCTCTGGTTTATTTTCACTGGTTTCATCACAGCTGGTGTTTCCAAAAGAGCTCAGTGAAACATTTTCATCCACAAAACTGAAACTCATTGATGAATCGAGTCACCATGATTTTCCTCCAGATCGGTACAAATGTTGTAAACACATGTTGTTTTATTCATGTTAGAAAAAAAAAGAGCTGAATCAAACATGATAGTGTTTGTTTTCCTCACACTCTCTACTTTAAATTCAAACCAGACAAATGTGATCAGTTCATTGATTATTAATCAAATTAAACAGAGAACAATCTGAATTTTGATTCAGATTATTTCCATTTCGATCTGTCCCGAACAGATTTCACCAGAACACAGTTCAATCATCTGAGTTTCTCTCTTTTTTTAATCCATAAATGAATTGAAATTTGACCTGTTCCCAGATGATGGATGAGAGGCGATGTATCTGATCTGATCGATAAGAAGCTGATCAGATGATCGATCAGGCGAACATCTGTTGGAGGCTCTTGTGGGGGTCTTCAGGGGTCTCCTGTTTTCTTGCAGCTTTGATCGGACCAGATTTAATGAACAGGGTCGATCATCGATCAGCACGCTGCGCCTGTCAGGACCAGGACCGGGTCCATTCATCAGGACCAGGACCACGTCTATCCACTAGGACCAGGACTGGTGTCCAGCCATCGGGACCAGGTGTTTTCATCAGGACCAGGTCCATCTCTCATGACCGGATCCATCCATCAGGACTAGATCAATCCATCAGGACCAGGTCCATCCATCAGGACCAGTGCAGGTCTCCTCCGGAGGATGTACTAGCGGATGGTCGGCCAGGTCTGGGGTGTTTTGGGGGGGCTGAAGGCGGACCGGGGGGGTTGGTGTGACTGTTTCACGCGCTCGGACGCGTTTTCCTTCGTTTCTTTGGCGATTTGCAGCGTTTTTCAGCCGCCTTCCTCCTCTTTGTTCTTCTTTAATGGATCGGCGTCTGGAGCCGTGCTACCCCCACCTCCCCCCGCTCCTCCACCTCCCCTCCTGCCTCCCCCCACTCTCCCCTACACACACACAGAAAAGAAAACACACATTTACAGCTGAAAATCGCCCCTTTTTTTCCACGCACCGGGAGCAGAAAAGCGCACCAGAGGCCAGAAGCCTCGCGGGGTGGAATCTGCCCCTACCTGGGGTATCAAGCAGCACCCCCACCCCCCAACCCCCCCCTCCTGCGTGGAAAAAGGAGTGGGGTTTGCGGGTGGAACAGCGGCAGATGAGCGGTGATGCGGCGGAGCAGCGAGGCGTTTTCCCCCCCAAACATCCACACACGGAGCCCCCCCACCTCCATCCCCCAAACCACCGCCGCCACCGCCACCCCTTATCTGCCCGGATCAGAACCACATCCCGGCGGAGGAAGCCCCCCCCTCCTCCTCCTCCTTCTCCTCCTCCTCTGGACCTACCTGTGAGAAAAGGGCGCAGAAAAAGTGGGATCACGTATTTAAATCCACGGTCCCACGCGCCGCCGCCGCTGCCCTGCTCTATTCTTCTTCTTCTTCACGTGAGCCCAGGTGGACGCGGCACGAGCAGCCCGCGCTGAACGACCCGCACAAACCCGCAGACAGGAGGTAATCCACAGCGCGGAGCGGAGCGGCGCGGCGCGGCTCGGCTCTCCCGGTCTCTCACAGCCTGCCTCGGCTCGGCTCGGCTCGGCTCGTCTCGGCTGGGCTCGGTCCGCCCCTGCTCCGGCACGGACAGCCCCCCACCAGGGCCGTACCACTGCGAGCCCCGGCCGCGAGGGGGTCCGCGGAAACCAGAGGGGCCGAATTAAGCCACTTACACTGAATTTAATATTATTAGCCCAAAGCTTCATCTGGCGACATCAGACCAGCGATAAAACTAGAAGATTCAGAAGTGAAAAATAAATGTTGAGTTTTATTTTAAGAAAAGGAGAAGCTGGATTGTCCCCTCTGATTTGTTTTGTGTGGTTCAGTCCAACTTCTTAATCTGCTGTTTTTCTCCTCCAGGAGCCAGATGTGGTGAGACAGAGAGGAGGAGAGCAGGAGGGAGAGAGAGAGAGAGAGAGAGAGAGAGAGAGAGAGAGAGAGAGAGAGAGAGAGAGAGAGAGAGAGAGAGAGAGAGAGAGAGAGAGAGAGAGAGAGAGTGTGTGTGTGTGTGTGCGTGCGTGCTCGAGCGCTGCATATATAGATAGATTTTAAGCAAAAAATTGAGTATTTGCCAATTTTCCTGTAATTTTGTCTACTTTGTTGCATCATTTTCTCCTCGCTTTAAATAATTATTCAAGAAATTCCCCTTTTGGATTAGTAAAACAATTCTTTTCTAGAATTTTCTGCAAGCTTTACATAATTGTATGAGCATTTTGCATCATTGGGGGTCATGTGGTATCATTTTGTTGTGTTCTCTGTAATTTTTGCAGTTTTTGGCCTGAAACACACATCTGCCACTGTGTGTTCGCCGCAACTTGCTTGAAGCGTTTTACCAATAGGATTACATTTTAACTTGTAAGATTACTCTCAACGTGCATGGAGCTGACTGGTGCTGGAAACGAGCAGCTCAGAGAGGCTGAGGAGAAAAAGAGAAGCAGATCGTGAAGTAGACGAGTGTGATGAGAGGTTAGTCATCCCGTCAATGTGAGTCAGGCTGCTGCTGCTCTCCAAACACAGAAGGTGTGCTTCCTGCAGCAGTGTCTGTGTGTGTGTGTGTGTGTGTGTGTGTGTGTGTGTGTGTGTGAAGCGTTTATTCACCGCTACAATGAGGCCAACCAGAGCCAAACTACATCCAAAAAGCAGTGGAAGCTGGTACCAAGAACTGCAGCCATAAAACCACAACGAGAGCTCACAAATCTAACAAGTGGTAAAGGCTGCTTACAACAACTATTGTTCCTGGTTTACATGACAAAGAAAAGAATGTATCATTTTAATATTTTCAGTTTTTCTTTGTTCTGTTCTACAAAAGTTGCATTAGCATTGTTCACCACTAGTCAGTGCTGTTGTTGTGTTAAACTATACACACACGCGTGTCGCAAACAACACACTGTAAACATTACCAGTGGTGAGTCCACGGACAGTCATGTGGACAGACGATGGAGTTGGATTGGTGTTTCTGTGATTCTCCTCTAATGACATTTTTACATTCCACATCTCCACCACTACTTGGCCCGACTTGACTTCACTCAGAACCCTGTGGGGTTGGTGTACCTTGTGGCGTTTCTGTGGGGTTGATTTCTGAGCATCCATCTCTGTTCATAATCGTTGGACGGCATGGGCCAGCCGTTCTCCTTGCTCTATACTAGATACATCAGGCCCTGGCCAATCAGCAGCTGGACCGCGGCTTGGAACCACAGCCAAGCAGGTACTGGACAAAGTACTAGACAAGTCTCTGGTATCAGGTAACAACACGTTATGAAACTGTGATCTGAGGCGAGGCGAGCCGAGTAGGCACGAGTAAAAAAGGCTAAGAAACTACCAAGTCAAGGAGAATATGGACTGGGAATCATGACACTCTGGAGGCACACGTTATTATTGTCCATCTACTCAAATCACAATTAAATTTTTGAGTTTTCATTTGAAAACATTGTGTAGGGTCTTCTAAACATGAAAAGAGTTATGAGGAGCTAATAGGCAAATGGAAATCAATACAATTTCACACTTGTTGGCAAGATTTTCCAACAGAAATAGTCGCTGAAGTTGAAGGAACGAACAGAAGCGGAGGCTGTTGCTGCTTCCTGAGACAGACGGCTTGTGTGATTGGCTGAGAGGCGTGTGGGTGGGGTCGGGGTGAATCGCGAGCGACGTGAGTGGAGGACGAGAGGATGAGGGCGGAGCCGTTGTGGTTGGGCGGCCGCAGCTGAAAATAAGACGGTGGCTTCAGCCTCCCTGTAATCAACTCACAGCTCCAACCTTCACCCTCTCATTTCATTCAAGACGTCGAGGGGCTCCGTCGTCCTCGCTGCTTCCATCCGTCCTTCCCCCGTTCTCCTCCGTGCCACTTTCCTTCTTCCACTCGCTGTCTTTCTCTTCTGTCCATGCGTCTTCCTGCCCTTGCTTACTTGTGGATGAGGATGGAGTGATGAAGAAGTTTCCAACAGGACCACCTGTGTCCATCTGTCTCCCCCCTCCGGCCCCCTTCAGTGTAAATTGATGCCGAGCTCCAGTTAATCTTTTTAAGTCAGCGTGACACAGCCAGCAGCACGTGTGTGTGTGTGTGTGTGTGTGTGTGTGTGTGTGTGTGTGTGTGTGTGTGTGTGTGTGTGTGTGTGTGTGTGTGTGTGTGTTGAGGCTGACTGAATGCTCCCCTTGTATTTTGCTGTTACTATAGCTAAACACATCTGGACTCAGCTTGTATGTGAGTGTTTGAGTATCTGCATGTGTGTAAGCTCTCTGTAGTTATGTTTTGCCTTTTTCTTTATGTTTCGCGTCCCTCTGTAGTTATTTTGAGTGTCTTTGTAGTTCTTTGGTAATAACGATAACATGGGAGTCAAGGTCACCGTACAAAAATGAAAGCTATTAAACGACAGTTAAACACCAGTTGAAAAAACGCAGTGAGAAGATGCTAAAATATGCGGGGTTTGCAGCAGAAGAAAGGTAGAGTTTGGTGTCGTCTGCAAAGAAATGAAAGTGTATATTTATGGGAAACATGCCATGGGACAGAGATAGATGATGAAGAAGACAGGGCCTAGGGTAGAACCCTGAGGGACACCAAAGTAGAGGGGAAACAGCTGGGGTGTGAAAGAGTTCATCTGGATGACTTGAACCAAAGTGGTTGTTGTGTGTCTCTTCATGGTGAACCTGTGTCTCTCTGTAGTTGTGTGTCTTTTCATGATTGCATCTTGTCTTTGCAATTGTTGGTTGTCTCTTGTAGTTGTTTTGTGTCTCTTTGAAGGTGGGTACCGTTCTTGATGTCACTTTGTTGAGGTTGTTTATGTGTTTGCGATTGTTTTGTTCCTGTTTGTGATTATTGTTTCTCCTTGTGGCTGTTTTGTGTCTTTTTTGTGAGTGCGTTGTCTCTCTTTGTCGTTGTTGTGTGTGCTTTGCAGTTGTTGTTTCTCCTTGTGTTTATTTGTCTTTGGTGATTACTGTTTCTTTTCTGGCAGCTATCTGTCCTTGCAGTTGTTGTTGTGGTTTTTATGTCTGTTTGTGGTTGTTTTGTGTCTTTTTGTGATTGTTGTGTTTTTATGGTTGTTGTCTCTCTTTGCAGTTATTATGTCTGGTTGTGGTTCTTGTGTGTTTTTTTATTGTTGGGTTTTTTCGTGGTTGTGCGTTTTGTGGTTGTTGTGCCTCTGTAGTTGTTGTGTGTCTTTTTGTGGATGATGTGCATTTTTGTGATTATCTCTCATTGTGATTTTTAGGAGTCTTTTGTGGTGTTTGTTTATTTTTGTGGTTGTTTTCTATCTCTTGTGTTTGTTGTGTGTCTTCTTATGATTGTTTCTTGTTTTCTGTGGTTGTTAGGTCTCCTTTTGGTTGTTTTTGTGCTGTTTTGTGGTTGTGGGTTTTTTGTTTTTTTTTATTGTTTTGGCTTTCTGCAGTTGTTTAGTGTCCTTTTGTAGTTGTTTCATGTGTTTTTGTAGTGTGCATCTTGTGATGACCTTATCTAACGATGTCAGTGTAACCTCAGTCAGTCCGTCTCCATGGCGAGGGGATGTCCACCAGGCGTGGTGCCGAGGTGGTTGCTATGGTTCCCGCTGACCTGATTGTTGGTGAAAAAAAAAAAAAAACAATGAGGGAAACTTCAAAGAGGAGCTGCTCAGTTGCCTAGCAACAAGACTGGGTGGCAGTACTGCTTGCTCTCTCTCTCTCTCTCTGTCTCTCTCTCTCTCTCTCTCTCTCTCTCTCTCTCGCTCTTTCTCTTTTTCACTCTGCTCAGCCACAATCTGTCTTCTTCATCACTCCATCATTTCATGCCATCTCCCACTCTTCATCACCCCCTACACACTCCTCCTCCTCATCTCTCTTTTCCCTGTCCCTCATCTCTCTCTCTCTCCCTCTCTCTCTCTCCGATGCTATTTACATGATAAAATTTTCAAGTAAGAAAAGCAAACTTTCATTGCATTTTGGGGGCTGGTGTTGACTCGGCGTTTCGTTTTTGAAGGATAAACTTTTTACAAAGGACTTCCATAGAGCAACATATTCAATATACATCACTCTCTGTCTCCATGTAAACAGGGAAAACACACAAAAAATTATGTATCTACAGTTTATCTACAGATATGCAAGTAGATGGACAACAATAACAATGAAGGGTTCCAGAGACGTTACTTATATTAATGAGAGTGTCATTCACATCGGTGTATGCTTCTTCACATGTCGTCCTGTGTTGTAATGTTACTACTATACATCACCAATTAGCAGCCTGATAAGCAAACTACAACAATTTCACTGTTTGTGGCTTCCTGGGTGTTTAAACATCCATCCATCCATCCATCCATCCATCCATCCATCTTAAACCTCTTATGTGGGTCCAGGTTGCTGGGCAGCAGTCTAAGCAGGGATGCACAGACTTCCCCATCCACAGACACTTCCTCCAGCTCTTCCTGGAGGATCCTGAGGCGTTTCCAGGCCAGCTGAGGGACATAGTCCGTCCAGTGTGTCCCCGGTTTTCCCCGGGGCCTCCTCCCAGTGGGACATGACCGGAACTCCTCCACAGGGAGGCGTCCAGGAGGCATCCTGAACAGATGCCCGAGCCACCTCAGCTGGCTCCTCTCAATGTGGAGGAGTAGTGGCTCTACTGCGAGCTCCTCCCTGGTGACTGAGCTCCTCACCCTATCTCTACAGCCACAGAGGAAACTCATTGTGGCCGCTTGTATCCAGGATCTTGCCCTTTCGATCATGACCCAAAGCTCATGACCATATATGAGGGTAGGAAGGTAGCTTGACTGGTAAATTGACCACAACAGACCATTACAAAGACGGCATCACTGTAGACGCTGCACCAACTCGCCTGTCAACCTCCTGCCATTCGTTCCCCAATCATCAACTAGATCCTGAGAGGCAAGAAATCCTCCACTTGGGGAAGGGTCTCTCTGCCAACCTCCAGGACAGACCCTGTCCCAGGTGAAGGAGTTCTAAGTATCTAAGTTCAAGATGTTTAAGCATTGTTGCCCAAAATGTAAAAAAATCATAGAAACGAGGACCACCTTCTCCAGACCATCTGATCCCCTCCTCATCCTGCTTTAACAAACCCTCTTCATCATTCACAAAGACCACCGCTTCATCCGTCATCCTAAACTTCACATCTTTCCCAATCAAGCTTTGTTTACCATAATCACCATGGCAACTAGGATCCAATTAGTTCAAGTCGGAGGTCAGATTTTTCCCCAAATCAGGTCAAGGAATGTCAGCAGGTGGAAGAGGGTCCGACTGTGGCATGGCTGTGGAACTAATGGAAGGGTACACTCAACGAGAGAGAGAGAGAGAGAGAGAGAGAGAGAGAGAGAGAAAGAGGGAGAGAGAGGGAGAGAGAGAGAAATGGTAGCAGAGATTAACACAGTGGTTTTTGAGAATCAGTGACAGACAAGTTTGTGTGTGTGTTTGTGTGTGTGCGTGTGTGCACCACTTAACCACAAAGCACACTTTCCATATTACCAGTAGCTATTCACACACACACACACACACACACACACACACACACACACACACACACACAGGTCATGGGTGTTGGCTCCTTGAATGGAGGAGAGACCACAGGCATCCAAAGAGAGAGTTGAAATGAAGCGATATTGGAAATTAGAGGAGGGACGAGTTATTTAAACAGCGTGGGTGCGTGTGTGTGTGTGCGTGTGTGTGTAGGTTTTGTAACCTTATTTGGATCTCATGATGTCATAATCTCTGAATGTCTTTCACACACACACACACACACACACACACACACACACACACACACACACACACACACACACACACACACACACACACACACTTCACGACCACAGTCCACTGATGCCAGAAATTTAATTAAAACCAGCTTCTCCTGCTCCTGGTTCTTCTTCTTCTCTGTTCTTTCAGCGCTCTGACGCCTGCTGCTGTTCACTGACACTCTGCTGACTCCTGCTGGTCATCTGGGGAACTACAATATATCACAGTTCTGTTTGATTGAAGACAAGAAAAGCTACAAAATAACATCATATTTATCATTTATTATACTTTATTATCATTTATTATCATTTATTGTTTCCTTTCATCTGCTATCAAATCTAACTATTTTTCTTTATGTGACTTTATAAAAAATAAAACTTATTTTAAGTTACATTGAAAACACAACTAGTGAAGCTGATTTTCTGGAGTTAAAAAAAAATCGTACCTCAAACTTGGATACATAAATTTAAAAAAAAAAAACAAAAAAAATCACAGAAGTATTCACAGGAGCTGTAATGAACCACAGTCATTGAACTCATCGTTCTAGCCGGCTCCACTCAGCAGGGGGCTCTCTGGGTCCTTTAGGCCGCTCCACACGATTGTTAAAACCTGAAACACACACAGAAAAACATCAGGAAGTACACACACATGCACCTCATAAGAAAGAAAAAAAGTAACATTAAATGAAAAATGCATGTTGTGCATTTTATGGTGGACTGCACTAGTTTTTTTTTGTTTTTGTTTTTGTTTTTATTTTTTTACTTCTCTGGTGGATTGAAGAAGATCCCAGTCTATCACCAACAGCAGAACAATGGATTCATGTGTTTATGTTTCTATGTGAAAGCGATGAGGACCCGTGAAGGAGCCCTGAGGAGCTCCTGAGCTTAAAGGACATACTGACCGATGCCTGAAGGCGAACTGAAGCCGCTCGCCTCCGAAGAAGAAACGTCTTCGTAATCGCTGTCCTGTTCAGCTGGAGGAGCAAACAGTCACACAGTCAGGCGTCACTTCTTCTCCCTGCCCCTCCCCGACACCACCGCCTCCGCCACACCACCCCACCTGACACCAGCTGGTACTCCTGAGTCTCCGCCGGCCTCTGATTGGCCGGCGTGGGGAAGTCGTAGAAGGTCATGGCGGAGTGCGGCCGGCTGGGGGCCTTACTGCGCGGCCGGACGACGCTGTAGATGGGTGTCGCCGAGGCACCGCTCTCGTTGTCATAGAGATGAGTGATGGGCCTGGAGACAGAGGCAAGGAGGGACCCAGAATCAAAAGAGACAAAAAACAAAACACAACACTGTGAATTAAATCAAAAGCAGTAAGATAGAAATATCCAAACAGATGAAAAAATAAAACTAAACAACATGAGACAGAAACAATCAAACACCAGAGAGAAATCAAGCAACTGGAGACAAAACACAAGTTGAGCTGAAACAAAACTAAAATATGATTCCAGCTAAGGAAGCAAAAAGATGTAACAAAACCAAAATGAAACTCTGATACGTGAAATAAAATAACCAAAGATAAAACAAAAAAAAAATACATCAAATATAAAGCTGCTGAACACACCAGCAGATTCACATCCACAGTCGTAAATCATTATGAAGCTTCACTCTTTTTTCTATTTCTTACAGAGCATCTTCCTCCCACTAACTGGTCTGACCTCCAGATTAAAGGTCAGGTCTGGGTTTAGGTTTAGGAGGGGGGATTTTACCTGCCCCCGCTGCTCGGGGTGGGCGGGGGGTGGGCGGGGCTGGAAGCAGGAGGGTGTGGCTGCCTGTGCTTGTTGACCACAGCGTAGGTGTCCATGTTGGTGCCCAGCGACAGTCTGAGGACGGATATGAGCGTCAGTGCGAAGGCCCTGTGTGTGCAGTCGTCTGTTCATCCTCCCTTCCTCTAATCACTCTCACTTCTTCCTCCCCCTCCTCTGCCTCTTCTCTCTTCACCTCCTGCTCCTTCAATCCCCTCCTTGGCGGCTCTCTGCTCTTCTCTCTCATCTCTTCTCACTTCCCCACCAAACTCTCATCCGTCCATCCTTTCTCTCTCTCTCCCCCTCCTCTTCCCCCTACTTGGTTGCCACAGAAACATGTTAACATACGGAAGGGTGAAACGTCCCGTCTGTCTCTCTGCAGGCAGACTGATGGGTCGTTCATGTTCCTGACACGAGGTCTGTTAGTCACTTAACCAGTTAGTTACCACCTCAGTTGGTTATTATTCATTAGTAGTTAGGGCAGTTATGTTTTGGGCTGATTAGTAACCACGGTAAATAACTATCTGGTAAAATTCCAGGTGAATAGTACAAAGTCAAGCGGTTACGAGGTGAACTAGCTAACAGGCGGTTTTGTTTTTGTGTTAGTTGCCAGGTTAAGTTTCAGGTTAGTCACTTCCGGGTTAATTAGTTACCAGGTTAACATAATTATGACACGAGTGAGCTCTCAGGGTGGTTTCATTAATATTTGCCAACTTAATCAGTTCATTAGTTACCCAGCTACAATTGTCAAGTTTTGTGTGTTTTTACCAGGTTGGTTACTGGTAAACAAGCTTTCAGGTTACTAAGTTACAAGATGTAGGTTGAATAGATAAAAGAGTAATCTGCAAGTTGCTGAGTTAATCAATTAAAAAGTGATCGAGTTAATGGATTAGTTAACTACTAGGTAGTTAGAAGTTTGTTAGTTATAGGTTAGTTAGTACAAAGTTAACTGGTGGCATGGTTAACTAGTTAACAGGTTAGTTACAGAATCAGATGCAGGTTAGTCTGTTATGGATTAATCAGTCACTCAGTTAGGCTGTTTACATGAGTTTCCTGTAAAAATAAGTAAGTGAACGGGTTAGTATTCATATTTTTAACCAGCTTAATCAGCTGTTAGTTGGCAAGTTAGTGAACTGGAAAGTTGTTTCTTTTCACCAAGACAGTTTCAAAGTGAAGGAGTGAGCATGTTGGTTAGTTTACAGAGTAATTAGTTAGTTCTAGGGTTGATCAATTAGAAAGTAAGTCAGTAAGTAATAGTGGGTTAGTTGTAGGTTACAGGTCGGTTAGTTATCAGGCTGGTTGGTTACCTGCTGCTGGAGGAGGCTGACTTTGTGGCTCTGACTCTTCTCTCGGTCGTCTTCAGCTGTAAACAGGAAACGACGAATCAGAAAGAAAGAAAGAAAGAAATCGTTTCATTTTCTGAAGCTTTGAGAGACAAAGATTCTGCTGGTGCTCGTCAGAGAAACTCCACACTCTCCCCGCTCTCCACAGATCAACCTGAACCCCTCAACTCACTACGGACACACACCCTCGGCCTGACTCAGCGTCAGTCCCAAAACTCAGACGTCCAGGAGACCGACTGCACCTACCAGCAAAGGCAACAGAGAAACCACAAAGACAACTGACACTTTCTCAGAGCGGACGTTGAGAGCTGAACGCGTGAAAAGGGGAAAAAAGTGTTTATCAGTTCCTCTTTTCTGTCAACGTGTCATGAGCTCAACTCAGCACAGCACCCGCCCATCTGCACACACACACACACACACACACACACACACACACTGTTATCAGACGGTTCCTGCGGCCCCTCCCCCCCGCCGTGTGCCGTTTACCTGGGACAGGTTACTGTAGAGATGCTGGTCACATGACTGCAGGAGGCGCTCCAACATGCAGCACACGGCCGTGAAGATGAACTGATACTGCTCCTGTGCGAATAGAGGCGGAAGTGATGTGCTCGGTGAAAACTCAGTGGGACAGATCAACACCAGCCATCAAACTTCAGCAGGGAAATGAAAACCGGGCTCCACTAACTGCATGAAGTTCCCAGAGGAACGTGTGCCGTTACCATGGAAACATAACACAAAATTAGAATTTTGAGTTGATTGTCTTTGTATTTTTGTCATTAGAAACAAATGTATTTAACTGATTGAGTCAGCCGCAGTGGGTTTTTGTGCGTCTGTGATGTTGTTGCCCTTTTCATGTCCGTGGTGAACATACTTTGGTCTGAACTGCAGAGGGCCGCTGTTGACGGAGCTCCAGGACGACTTTCAGGATGCTGAGGTCCTCTGTGACCTGCTGAGGGAGGTGAAACAACAACAACAACAACATTCAAACAACGAAGACAACAACACAATCCAGGAGAGCGAGAACCTACTGTATTAAACAACGTGTTTAGTTTTGTGTGTGTGTGTGTGTGTGTGTGTGTGTGTGTGTGTGTGTGTGTGTGTGTGTGTGTGTGTGTGTGTGTAAGGATGACACAGTGACAGGAACACTAGAACATGTGAAGAACACGTGTTCAGCTGTTAGTGAGTGTTACCTTGGTAACCAGAAGGTCATGGATGTAGTCGAGAGCACAGATGACTCCTGTTCTCCCACAGCCTGCACTGTAACACACACACACACGCACACACACACGCACACACACACACACACACACACACACACACACACACACAACAGATGCAGTGTGCATTAACAGTGCCATCGATAGCAGGTGTTACCTGCTGCATATTCACAGCCTCCTGCTGTCTGTGTGTGTGTGTGTGTGTGTGTGTGTGTGTGTCCTGTTGAATGTTAATGACCAGATGACCTGTGATCTGCTCTGTTGGCACAAACAAGCTGCAGGAATGATGAAGAATTAACAGCCGTTTACAGGCTCAGTGTGTGTGTGTGTGTGTGTGTGTGTGTGTGTGTGTGTGTGTGTGTGTGTGTGTGTGTGTGTGTGTGTCCATCTTCTCCCACTCTGTTTCCACATGGTAGCAGTATGGAGGGGTCTCAGACATGTCGGTCCTCTCTAACTTCCTGTATCTCTTCTGGTTTGACCCTGAGGAGCTTTCGGAACAATCCACAGATAAACGTTCCTTCCAGACCTTCGCCCACACACTCCTCGAGGACCGAGAACCCTGGAGTGTTGTTCACAGTATCAGTACGACCCTCTCATGCATCAGGAAAAACTCCAACTGCAGCGTGTTTGTCTGCAAGTATGTGTACCTGCAGTGTAGGGTGTGTATTGTGTGTGATGTGTGTGTGTTACCTGTGTCTGTGTGTAGTGCGTGTAGCAGTGAATACCAACCGGTGACCACATCCGGCCACTAGAACATTTCTGAATTCGACTCAAGGGTGATCTCATTTAACATTTCCTGTTGTGTTTCACATGTTAATTTTATCCGGACACACACACACAGACACACAAATACACATACACACACTTGTGGTTTTTCATTAAGCACCATCAACATAAAGATGAGCTGAATGGGTGAGAGTCATCAGTACAGGCTCAGTATTATGTGCTAACAGTGTCAGTATTTTCCCCAAAAAGCCCAAAGAATTACTACCTAAAATCACTAAAATCTCAACATGAAGTCAGTCCTAGTGAAACTTCCTGGTGAAAAGTACATTGAAATGTCCAAAAAAAAAAAAACCTGTTGCACCATGGATTTGTTTTACAAGCCCTCCCCTGACCGCATGGCTTCGAGGCTAATGCTAGCTAGCTAGCTTTCAATATCTCAGTTCTGATCTCACTGCAGGGTGTCTGAATTTTCGTGGTGATTTGGTGGGCTGAACTGGAGCCTCTTGTGTGCCATTTTTGGCCCACTGGCCTTATGTTTAACACCCCTAGATTAAAATGTACTGCGATCGAATGAACGTCAAGACAAACACAGTAAAACCAGCACTGACACACTTACCTCCGATTAGTAATAGTTATATTTTCAAGGTGTGATTCAGACATAATGAGAGAAAAGGCATTTGTGTCTCTGTCTCCCCCTGGTGGCTGCTACTTGAACTACAACAGCCATTTATTACCGCTGCCAAGGATGTTATGTAATCACGTTGGTTGGTTGGTTGGTTGATTTGTTAGCAACATTACAGAAAAAGTTATGGACGGATTGCAATGAAACTTTTTTGAAAGGTGGGTCTTGGGCTAACTTAGAATCCATTAAATATTGGTGATGATCCGGATCACTGTCTGGATCCAGGAATATTTTAAAGGATTCTTTATCATTGAGAGATAGGGCAGTCTTTGACATAGTTGGGCAGGCCCGCCAAAAGGGGGGGACAAACGGGTCTATTGTCCCGGGCCCAGGGTTGGGGGAGGGCGCCCAGAATTAGAGGTGCGGGGGGCCCATCCTGCACCCCACTCACGGCTCCCGACGTAGCATGCAGGCACCGCGCTGCTCCACACCGCTCCTTGCCTCCCCACCCCCCCGGTCCAACACCGCATGCACCGTGCTGCACCGCTCCACGCGCCACAGCGCTCCGCTCCAATCACACCCCCGATCACAATGTTGTTTTATTATATATGGTGTTCTTATTGTTGTTGGTGACTGATTTGAGCTGTGGCGGAGGTCTGCACTCTCTGAGTGCCAAATTCTAGTTTTAGAAAGGAACCACCTCTGACCCCTTTGTGTGTGTGTGTGTGTGTGTACGTGTGTGTGTGTGTGTGTGTGTGTGTGTGTGTGTGTGTGTGTGTGTACCTGCAGTGTACGAGCAGAGGGGAGGTGTCTCCTCCTCGGCTGCTCCTCACTCCCTGCAGGAGGTCCAGGACTGCAAACGGCTCCTGAGGAACGTCGTGATCGGGCCAGGAGAGGAAATGGTGCTGAGTCACATGGCGCACCTCCTGTAGGGGGGGATAATCAGAAATCAAACAACTTGTAATTGAATTTGCCATTCTCCACTCTTGTGCTGAATTCTATTATTTAATCTCTATTGTATTCTACTGTTAATCTCACATTTTAAACTGCCGTACTATGCTGGACTCTGCTGTGTTCTACTGTGCTTTACTGTGTTCTGCTGTATTTTGCAGGACTCTGCTGTATACTGTGCATTATGGACTCTACAGTGTTTCACTGGGTTTGAATATGTTCTGCATTGTTCTTTGTTCTACTGAGTTCTAATGTATTTTAAGGTGTCCTACTGTGTTTTACTGCTTTTGGCTGTGTTTTACTGTGTGCAGTGGAAAGTCCGACCTGCAGGTAAGAGACCCTCAGGGTTCGAATCACCATGTCTCCACTTGGCTTAGTCTCCCCCTGCTGGAGAATCACAGGAACAGCAGACGTGGGTGAGTTTACTGACTGATGAAGAGAGCAGTTCTCTGTTCAGGTGTGTGTGTGTGCGTGTGTGTGTGTGTGTGTGTGTGTGTGTGTGTGTGTGTGTGTGTGTGTGCTTGCGTGTGTGTTCTTACAGTGGTGACAGTGAAGGGTCCGAACGAAGCCTCCTGATGCTCTGCAGCCCAGTAACACTCACACTTCCTCTGTTCAGAGACACAGAGAACACAGAACAGGTGGAACCTGCAATACCACTTCTCAGCAGCAGGTGGTACATTGAGTCACTACCTGGAGAACCTTAACCAGAGAGACCCACTGCTGCCCCCCGGAGGAGAGGGGGAGAATGACGGGGATATAACATCCTGAGTGGAATCGAGAGTTTTTATTTACCTTTCCCATCTCGATCTCTCTGCTGGCCATGACGATCACCTGAAACACAGCCGGACGTCAGGCAGACCACACTGTGTTGTTGTGTTATTGCATGCTGTTGTGCTGTTTTGCGTTATTGTGTGTTGTTTTCTTGTTCTCTTGCCATACGTTGTTGTGTTATTGTGTAATTGGATGCTGTTGTGTTGCTTTCCATTGTTCTTTTATTGCATGTTGTTGTGCTGCTGGCTGTTGTGTAGTTCTGTATTCTTGTGTAGTTGTGTGTTGCACCCTAACACTGTGTTGTGCATTTCTGTCTTGTTGTTTTGCTGTTGTGTCATTGCATGTTGTTGTGTTGCTGGATGCTGTGTAGTTCTTTGTTATTTTTGTGTAGTTGTGTGTTACACCTTGACAGTTTTATTGTATTGCTGTGTGTTGTTCTGTTATTGTGGTTTTATTGTGTTGCTGGATGTTGTGTAGTTGTGTGTAGTTGTTGAGTTGTGTGCTGCTGTGCGTCCCATATTGACGTTGTGTAGTTGTGTCTTGCAAATGGATGTCGTGTACGTGTGTGGTTGTGTAATTGTGTTGCACCTTGACATTGTATTGCCAGATCATGGTCCAGAAGTGTGTCAGAGTGGAGCTGAGGGGTCCCTGACAGGCGATGTACCTGCAGCCCTCTGTCGCCCCCTGCAGGACACATGGCAGCATTACAAGCACTGACACGCACTACACACCGTACAACAACACAACACAATGTGTGACGTCACCTGGATGAAGCTGGCATTGATGTAATCTGAGTCCGAGTCTGGCAGCACCACCCGCGTCTGATCATCTACACACACACACACACACACACACACACACACACACACACACACACACACACAGTATAAGGTTCTTTGTGTCTGTCTGATGGTGGAGAGTTCCTGTAACTGATAACTGAAAACAAAAGTAACAAATGACTTCATGACTGCAACCATGACAACACAAGGCAGGTGGAGGAGGAGGAGGAGGAGGAGGAAGAGGAGGAGGAGGAGGAGGAGGAGGAGGAGGAGGAGGAGGAGTTGGGGTCTCACAGGGCAGGATGTCTTTGTATCGGTTCTTCTTGATGTTTTCCTTCAGAGCTCCAACCTCACAGGTCAAACCCAGCTCATTCTTTATAGATGAGGTCCGTGAACGCACCACCTGTAAGACACACACACACACACACCCACACACACACACACACACACACACACACACACACACACACACACACACACACACACACACACACACACACACACACACACACACACACACACACATCAGTTCAGGTGAAACTTGTGACATTTCAGAAGCTGACCATCAGAGGAAGTTTCTGCTGCTGGTAAATCATGTAATGACATGAATGAGGAAGCAGACACTAAACCACAGCCAGGGACTGACTGACCAGGCACCCAGCTCCACGCCGAGTTGGATTCCTCTGGCGAGCAGTGAGGGTAACACCTTTTTCTTGTCAATAGCACGTGCTGTGTGGATGTTCACACACTACATGCCTGAACGGACAGACTGCGGTCACACACCAACACACACTCAGTTCTTCAAGACTTGAAATAACCACAGCACTTTAAATACACCGCTATGAACTCTAAGCACAGTTCGACTGTGAAACATGCTCACACTTATTGATCTGCCTCATGAGAAGGTCTATTTTTGTCTCTGTGGTGGCAACGGTCGTCATGAGTAACTTTACGGTCTGGTTGCGTTGCAGAGACATTCTGCTCTGCTCATGAGTGGACTTATTGTCTGCAGAGGCATCAAACCCCTCCTGAAGGGCTCAGCCTCTGGGTTCAGGTGTGAACCTGAACATCTGGAGGCTGATGTCCATGCAGATGAGCTGAGGTCTTCCACCCTCTCTGGATCTCAGTCTTTCCGGGACTCTTCCAGTCTCTCTGGATCCCAGTTCAACCTGCTGATGACTCTCTGAGCTCAGTGGACTCTTCCATCGCAGAACTTGGTATTTTAACTTCGGTGTCGAGGTGCTGCTGATCAGTTTTTAGGTGATCTTGGTCTCATGATGAAGAGAACTTTATAAATTCCAGTTCTAATGGAACCAAGACCTTTATTGACCCATTCACCGATCAAACACCTTCCTTTGAATTCTCCCTGTCAGAGAACAGGAAGTTGAACAAGCACTGAAAGGCTGAGCTGTTCGGCACGTGTTCAAAAGGTGAGAGAAGGTCACATTAAGTTCATCTGGAAAGCTGAGCGTGCATTTTAGGTTCACCCTGAAATTTCACTCAAAATGAAATATATCCTTATTGTCTAGGAATCCTGAATGAAAGTAATTGGAGTTAGTCCAGTGTTCTACTTGCCCTGAAATGTATTCAAATTTTCAAAAGCCTCGCCGTTACGGTCAGGGCTCTTTAGGTCTGAATTCTAGAATCTCCACCTCCTCAGCTCTGAATTCTAGAAGCTGCATAATACAGATCGAATATGAGAAGATATTCTACAGCTTATAGATGCTCTATGTTGCTGCTGTTACACTGAATAAACCCACTCCAGATCATGTTAAACTGGATTTTCCAGCTCCAGACGTTGATCCAGATCACAGCCTGGATGCTGCTGCTCCGCTGGTATTTGAATGGTGACAAGTCAACAAATAAGTTCGCAAACACGTTTTAATCAAATCCTGACTTTATCTGATGTTCCACTGCCGCTGCTTTCAGTGGAACACAGAACACACACACACACACACACACACACACACACACACACACACAGTCAAAAAAAGAAAGGAAAGCAAGGTGAGGACACACACTTGTGGTTGCTGTGCAATCACCTTTAGAAAATCTAAAATGAAACCTGAAGAAGATTCATTCAGAGCTACCACGGCCTGACCTGTGAGAACAGAGTGAAGACACACACACACACACACACACACACACACACACACACACACACACACACACACACACACACACACACACACACACACACACACTGTAGCATATGGTCAGAACAACATGAAGCTGAACACATGCACACTGTAGCATCTGGTTATCGAACAATGTGAGGTTGAACAAATACACACACACTCGCACAGTGTAACATCAGGTTATAACAGAGTGAAACTGAACATACACAGCATGAAGCTGAACACACACTCTGTACCGTTCAATCTGACTGGTGAAAGGTGAGAACAGACACTCACACTGTACTCCTGAGCAACGCTGAGCGGATCCTTGGCCTTCAGAGAGGACAGCAGGGAGGCCAGCGGGTCCATGACAGCAGCACACACACCTGAACTGCACACAGTGCAGCACAGCACTGACTGAGATGGAGAGGGAGAGAGCGAGAGGGAGAGAGAGAGAGTGAGAGAGAGTGTGTGTGTGTGTCAGTGAGAGACTTCTGTTTTTACCTCTGCCTCTCACTTCTGTCTCTGTATTCATACACACAGTTAATGATTGTCCTGAACCAGGAAGTGTGAGGAAACAACCAGATTGCACTTCTCCAACACACACACACACACACACACACACACACACACACACACACACACACACACACACACACGCGCAGTCTTGTATTTCTATCCTTGTGGGGACCGTCCATTGACTCCCATTCATGTCTAGCCCCTAACCCTGACCCTTACCCTAACCCTAACCCACACCACAACACAGCCTAACCCTAAAGAAATGTTTTTGCACTTTTACTTTTTTCAGTAACAACAACATGGTCAAGAAAACACTGTTTCTCCTACTTAGGACCGGAAAAAGGTCCCCACAAGGCACGTCGTTTCACGTTTTGCTATCCTTGTGGGGACATTTGGCCCCAACAAGGATAGAAATACGAGAACACACAAGCGCGCGCACACACACGCACACACACACACACACACACACAGCATGTGCTGTTTAATAAATAAACAAAAGAATTCAACTCATGTGTGTGTGTTTATTTATTCAACAGCGGGCAGGAGGCCCGGAGCAGCATGGCAGCAGGATAAAATAACAACCTTGATGTCATGTGTTTCATTAAATACTAACAGAAAATTAACTTTAATGAAATATGACTTTTTAAAGGTTTTTTTTTTTAATCAGTTGGATTTTTCTCTTGAGTCAGAAAGTTCAGGCCACAAATCAATATATGAGTAAAATAAGCAAAACTAATATGAACGTCTTGAGACTGGAAGTGTTTGTAGACCCAGTGGGAGTGAGCATCTGTTTTCCACTCTCTGCTGCGCCCCTCCGTTCTGGAAATCCCGGTGAGAGTGAGTGCTCTGTCTGTGTTTTACTCTCCGCTTCGCTCCTTCACATCTGGAAATAGCGATGGGAGTGAGTGCTCTTTTCATTTTTACTCTTTACTGGGCCCTTTCATTTCTAGAAATACGCGTAGGAGTGAGCGCTCTGTCTGTTTTTTTAACTCTCTGCTGCGCTTCTTCCCTTCTGGAAACCCCAGTGGGAGTGAGCGCTCTGTCTGTTCTCTACTCTCTGCTGAGCTCCTTCCGTTCTGGAAATCCCGGTGGGAGTGAGCGCTCTGTCTGCCTGCTGCTCTCCGCTGCCCACCGTCTTCTCCGCCAGCTGCTAGCCTGCTAGCTGGCAGGTAAACATGGCCATGTCGCAGGCTCTGTCCGAGGAGGAGTTCCACCGCATGCAGGTGAGAGAACCCGGGCAGCCGGTGCTGGAGCCCGGCGGGGGGCTGTCAGCGCGATGCGGGGCGCCTGTGCGGTGCCGCAGCCAGGTGCGGCATCAGTATCCGGGGCGTTAGCGCTGGGTGCTAACGTTATTAGCCCCGGGGGGTGACAGTGAGCCCGGGTGGAGGCTGGAATAGCCGGTGGGAGCCGTAACCCGGCCCGGTACCGGCTCAGCCGGGGTGCCCTCTTCGGGTCCCCTGCGGCACGGTGGTTTACTCGGCGTGTTCAGCCTCCGAGAGGAGAAGAGGCGCTGTTAGCTTCTCCGCGGCTGTCCGTTATGTTTGTATGTGACAGGCGGCTAACGCGTTAGCATCGACAGGACGGTGCTGAGAGTCACGGGGTCCGGGGGAGGCTGCCGCCGCCCGCCGCTCCCCGCTCCTCTCCGCACTTCCCCCCGACCTCAGTTACTCACTTACTGGAGCGATGAATCACATTTTAATCAACACGAAGCGGAGGCTAACTCCTGTTAGCATGCTAATGTTTACACTCCGCAGGGACCGGTTTATTAGGAACACCTGAAATAACACTAATGACAAGATCAACACGTTTAAACTCATTTACACACTCTCAGGTTCATATGCCTTTGTTTTAATCCATATTGTTTGTTTAAATTTGATTCAATGTAATCCTCTATTATACTTATTTAATTATGAATTAATGTGTGTCAGTTTTGGGATTAATTCACTAAGAAGTAACTCCACGACCAATATCAAGATTATTGTTGTGATGGTGAGACTATTAATGTAGTTTAAGGTACTAAAGCCTGTGTGTGTGTGTGTGTGTGTGTGTGTGTGTGTGTGTGTGTGGGTGCACAGGCTCAGCTGTTGGAGTTGAGGACTCAGAACTATCAGCTGTCTGATGATCTCAGGAAGAACTCAGCAGGTAAAAACTCTGAACAGCTTCCGTTTCTGTGATTCCTGAAAGCATCCGATTTGCCTTCTCACACCTTTCAACTGTCCTCTCAGAGCTGAACACCGTCCGTCAGAAGAATGTGGGTCTGGAGAGAGATTTCCTCAAACTGCAGAAGGTCTGAGTCTCTCTCAGTTTTGTTTATCAGGATCAGCCCTCACGCCACAGCAGATTCTAATCTCTGCATGCTTCTGCTTTTCTCTGCAGGCTCTCAACAAGAGCAAGAAGGCTCAGGTGAGTGAGAACTGAACGTCATCCGCTTGATGGAGGCATCTTTTAGCTTTGGGTAGTTTTAGCTTTTTCTTAGGCTCCTCAGCATTTATTTCATGGCTGCTGGTGCTGCAGGAGGTGGAGGCCCTGCTGAGTGAGACCGAGATGCTGCAGGGGAAGCTGCACAGTCAGGAGGAAGACTTCAGGCTGCAGAACAGCACGCTGATGACCGAACTGTCCAAGGTAACGACTGCGAGCGTCCCCGGTCCCGGTCCCGGCTCGGCTCAGTTCGGCCGTGTCCGACTCACCGTCTTGTGCGCTGTTCCAGCTGTGCACGCAGATCGAGCAGCTGGAGCAGGAGAACAAGGGTTTAAAGGAAGAGGGCGGGGCCTCTGTGTCTGGACCCCCTGCTAGCCCCGCCTCCAATGCCGTAGACGGAGAGCTGCTCCGCCTCCAGGCGGAAAACTCCGCCCTGCAGAAGAAAATGAAAGGTGTGCCATCGCCATCGCTGCGTTTTTACGAAAAGTGTTGGTGTGTCTGTGAGACAGGTGTGTTTTTCCCTGCAGCCCTCCAGGCCGCTCAGGGTGTTGCCACGGAGACAGACGGAGGGGCGGAGCCAGGAGCTGAGGGAACCAATGAGAGACTGGAACAGGTGAGCAAGACTGACAAACACACCAAAGCCCATGTGAGAGACACCTTTCATGATGCTGTGTGTGTGTGTGTGTGTGTGTGTGTGTGTGTGTGTTTAGACGGACGCCGAGCAGCAGCAGCAGACACACAAACAGCTGCACGGTGAGTCCCATCTAAACTCTCTGTGCAGTGAAACAGCAGCGATGAGCTCAGTGTGTTACCGTCTCCTCGCAATGACCCGACGTGACCTCTGACCCCTGTGTGTGAACCCGGCTGAGCAACTGTTTTCCATGACATTTCAAGTTAAAGTGCATCGTTTTCGAAAGGTTTCGTGCCGTACATTTAGAAAATGTGGGTTTCCATAGCAACGACAGGAAGCGGTGCAGGTTTTCTTCAGGGCCGCAAGTGAGATTTAGTTTGGAGCAACGGCGAATGATCCCGTGGGCCGCGGCGTGCGCAGCGATGCTAAACGATTTATTTATTTCAACCACATCAAGCTCTAAAAATGTAACTTTTTATAATAAATGCTTTAAAGAAAATGATGGAAATAATTTCTGACAAATTAAATGCTGTTTGATAGAATTATTGACAAATAAAAGTAGTTTTTGATAAATAAAACTAAAAATAGATTTTTTTTAAATGAGGGACTTAAAAAAAGTGTTTTTTGCATTAAGTGCTGCAAAAGGTACAAATTTTTAGACTTGAAGAATAGACAATATCAACATTATGTCTGGTATTTAGTTGAAAATATAACTTTTTACAAATACAGTAATATCTAAATTGACAACAGTAAAAAATATTTTTTGGCCATTTAAATACTTTAAAAAGTATTTTTTTCAAGCAAATAAATACAGTGTTTCAGGAAATAAAAAAAGGCCATCAAACAACAGCTCAGTTCACTGTATGAAATGAAATACCAAATGAAAAAATATGAAAAAGTAGAATTTTTATTAAGTGAAAGTCTGTAAACCATTATTTGACAAATGAAACACAAAAAAGATATTAAATAAATATTTAATGACAAAATTGTGTAAAAAAAAAAAATCTAGGTTTTTATGAAAGACAAAAATATTTGTAATTGTAAAAAAAAATGTTTTTCTGTAAGTGCTGTAAAAAGTGTAATTTTTAGAGAAAGAAATAATTCATTCATAAGATTATTTCATAATAATTCAATTTAAAAAAATAAGTTGTAGATAATTTAAGCCAAAAAAAAATTATAATATTTGATGAATAAAAATCAAAATCAGTTTTGCCAAACGAAATTCTAAAAGTTAGATTTGAACAAATCAGATGCTAGAATTGTAGACAAATATAACTGTGAGAAGTATCACTTTTGAGGGATGAAAACAGGAAAAAAAAGCACTTTTGACAAATAAGATGTAATTTTGATATTCTATAATCTGTGGGGGGTTTAATGGGACGTCTCCGGTGAGTCTGGGTTGGTTCCAGGGTTCAGTCTGGAGGGTTTAACTGGTGTGTGCGGTGCAGCAGTGTGTGTCCGGCCTGACGGAGCCTGACGGAGACCCCCTGCTGTGTGCGGCGCCCCCTTTAGGCCCGTCAGAGACGAGCGTAGAGAAGATTGTAGCTAAGCAGGCAGCGATAGGCTGGTCGGCTGCTCTCTGTCCAATAACTCCCTGCTTTGGACCAGAGCTGGAGATCAACCTGAACACCGAGCAGGAGGAGAAGAGGCTGCTGAGGGAGCAGGTCCACCAGCTGGAGGTACACACACACACACACACACACACACACACACACACACACACACACACACACACACACACACAGATTGTGTTTCTGTGTTGTTTCGTACCACTGAAAGATTATTTTAGACATCATGAAACTTCTAGAAGTTTTTCTGAAGGAGTGTTTTCTGTCTGCAGACATCCAAACAGGCGGAGCTGAGTAAACTGCAGGAGGAGCTCTCCAAGGTACTGAAAACTACTACTACTACTACTACTACTACTACACACACACACACACACACACACACACACACACACTCACACTGAAGCTAACTGCCACCGTGTGTGTGTGTGTTCGCCCCGCAGCTCAGTGAGAAGTTGAAGAAGAAACAGGAGAGGTGAGATCGTTTTTCAGACTCTTCATGATGCAGAGTTTTGTCCAGCAGGGGGCGCCGCTCACCTCGATTCTTCTCGATGTTGCAGCTTTCAGCGTCTGCAGACAGAAAAAGAAGCTCTGTACAACGACAGCAGGTCAGTGAGCTGCAGCACTGACGCTGCCAGTACTGGAACAACACAGGGATTACTATGATACTGATGATGATGATGAAAGTACTGAAAGTACTGAAATAATACTAGATTAAATGTGATTCCTGTAGTATCATCCTGGTAGAGAAAAAGAGCCGCAATGCTGCAAGTACTGCAAGTTTTACTCATCAGGTATTACGTTGATATAAGTACAATAATAGATATGCTTAATACTACAAGTACTGCAGTTCTGCGAGTACTAGGATACTACAAGCCTTCCAGTACAAGTACAACAAATGCTACAATTAATCCGCGTACCAAACAACAACTGTGACAAGTTCAGCTACGAGTGCTGCGTTCACAGCTGGCGGCTAGATACTGCTACTGCTGCTGCTAACTAGTACTGTTACTGTTGGCTCTTGATGCAGTATTTCTGTTACATTTCGTTGTGTTTTGTGTTTGTTTTGTTCTGTTTTGTGTAGTTTTTGTGTACATTTGTTGCAATAGGTGCGTGTTTTGTTTCATGCACTGTACATTTTGGTGTTTTGTGTTCATTTCGTTCAGTTTTATGTTCATTTCATTATGTTTTGTGTACATTTTGCTCTGTATTGTGTATGTTTTTGTTCCATTTTGTGTACTTTTTGTTCTATTTTGTGTACATATTGTCTTGTTTTGTGTACGTTTTGCTCTGTTTTGTGTACATTTTGTGAACATTTTGTTGCTTCATGTGCATTTTGTTTGTGTGTAGGTTTTGTTCTGTTTAGTTGTGTTTTGTGTGCATTTTGCTCTGTTTTGTCCTGTTTTGCGTCCATTTTCCGTTTTGTGTATGTTGTGCTCCACTCAGTGTGTTGTATTATCTTCTGTTTTTCTTCTCTCTGCAGGACAAAAATTGATGAGATAAATCAGAGGAAAGACGAGGAGGTGAAGACGGTCAACGTCCGCCTCCAGAAGCTGCAGTCAGACCTGCTGGCAGCCAATCAGGTGAGAGTTCAGACTGAATCTGTCTACATTCACGTCTCTGTGCAGCCCGTGTGCAGTGTGAAAATGTGTTTGTGTGTGTGTGTGTGTGTGTGTGTTCAGGTCGCAGCAGAGCTGAGGGAACAGCTCCAAAGTAAAGACAAAGAGCACCAGCTGGCTCTGCACACGCTCAAAGACCAGGTAAGGCGTCCGCAGCCTGCCAGCCAACGCTCGGGGTCCAGACCCGCCAGGCTGGCTGCCGCACAGATTCACAGGCTCAGCAGGAGGCGCCAAAACTCACAGCTTCACCCCCTTTCTGAGCAGCACATATGGAGGGAACAAAGAGTTTCACAGCTCCGACAACACTTGTGCTACACAGCCACTGTGTGTGTTATTTGTGTGTGTAATGAAATCAGACTGCTGCTTCGTTTGTCTTTTCTTTCTTTTAACACGTTTCTCCACTAAATTCAACTCAAGAACTGTTTTTGCAACGTTTTCAAGTGAAAACAGTCAAACTTTCGTTGCGTCTTGGGTTCTGAGAAAGAAAACTTTTTGAAAGTGGCTTCCCAAGTGGATCTTCTAGAAAACACTCCGTCTCCATCTCCATGGAAACGGGGAACAGTGGAACCTTTCTATATTGCTACTGCTGTGCATGCGCTCAGACAGTCAGGAATCTTCTTTTGTTATTCTTGAATCATATTCATGTAACCAGAAGGCAGCAGGAGTTCAGTGTCTTCACTTGAAAACGACCTGAGTGTTTTGCAAACCCCACACCAGACTCTTCTTTCGTCTTTTTCTGTTCTGCTGCCGGTTCTGAACCGTTCCTCCTCCGCTGGTCATTCCCCTTCTGGTTCCTCTCCGTCTCTGCCGCCTCCTGCCGCCGCCGGTGTGACGCGACCGCAGGCAGCCAATCAGAGCGCAGTCAGTCAGGAGCAGGTGGACAACATCCTGCAGGAGAACGATGCTCTGAGGACAAACCTAGCAGCTCTAGAACAGGTAACGGACCCGCAGAGAGCCCGCCACGTCATCTCCGAGGACTAACGCCCACGTTCATCTGGTAGAATGTATCGTAGAACCATAACCTCGTGTCATCAAAGGACTAATCCAGCTGTTCTAGATTAATCTGATCTAGAACATTTATAGAACGTGGTAAACCACACATCTCATAGAACCCTAACATCATGTCGTTAAAGTATTAATCCAGCTGTTCTTGACTATTCCGTTCCAGAACATGCAAATAATCTGAGGGAACTCCTCATAGAACCGTAGCATCATGTCATAAGTTTAATAAGCTTGCTGTTCTAGATTAATCTGCTCTAGAATCAGAACGAAACGTTCTCTCCGGGTATCAAGGTAGCAGCCGTAGTTTAATCTGTCAGTCGACATATAAGTAACCTGAGAGAACGTCTCTTAGAGCTCTAACATCAAAACTAACTTAACTGCTCCAGATGAATCTGTTCTCCAACTTTCAGGAACCTTCTAGAACTTCTCGTAGTCCCAAAATCTCACCTGATCTCTGAGAGCTAACAGAGTATTTTCTTCTTCATGTAAATAACCTGGAAAAACCTGGAACCCGTTAATAAACCAGCGAGAATAAAACCTTATCTGAGGACTGTGGAAGGTTCTTCTCTGGAACAGACTGTGAACCTAAAAGTTTCAAGAGAACCGTTAACATAGATATTTTCTGAGCACTAACAGCATCTAATCATATAATAAACCTGCGAGAACATGAGGGAGAAGTGTTGCCGTAGCAACCAGAGAACCATCTAACAGAACATCAAACCTTGTTTCTCTGGAGGTGGCGATGTGATGTAGAACGTGCTCCTCTAGAACCGTTCAGGGATTTTATAAAACCTCAGTGATAAGTTGTGAAGGACTGAGTGGAGTGACTCTTGATTCACTGGAACCGTCCGCGATCCTTGGTTCTTCCAGGAGAACGGTGCTCTGAGGACCAGTCTGTGTGCTCTGGAACAGGTACTCTCCTCTGTAACTTAATGCCACCATGTAGATCTTTAGAATCTCATGTAGAACCCCTAACCTTATGCTTGTTTTTTAACCTAGCACCATAAGAACTAACTTTTAGAAATCACCTAGAACCCTACATAGGCAGCTAGAACCAGCAGCTACCTACCCGGGGTTTACTAGAAACCAGAACATCTGTAGAACCCAGAGCTCCAATCTCTGATACTGTTTGATGATATGAGCAATAAATCTGATGTAGAACCCTCAAACGGAACCTTATTTTAAGATTCATAGTTCTAAATTAAGCTTGATCACGAGAACGTTGTGTGGAACCCTTAATGTTGTCAGCACCTTAAAATTGTAAACTTTAGTTCTCTTAAGTTCTCAGTCGGATCTGAAAGGAAGTTTTCAAACATGGGCGACTGAAACGTGAAAGAGCCTTTAGAACATCTCCACAGTTTAGATCCTCTAGAACTCCAGAATGCTTCCTGCTGTTGGAGACCTAGAACCCTTGTCTCGAACCGTATCCTGAATTCTTTTAACCTTCAGTAGAACCCTAGAAAGTTGAGCATTCCGGCCTAAAACCTCCACTGATCGTACCGAGAATCATCAGATCTTTCAACCACATCTTGGCGCTCCGAGAACTAAACATGGAGGCTGAGGCGTTCAAACCGGTGACCGAGGTTCCGTGTCCGGGTTTTTGTGTGCAGATCCAGACGGTGAAGACTCAGGAGATGAACCTGCTGAGGGAGCAGCAGGAGGCGCTGACGGCCGAGCTGCAGCAGAGGCGAGCCGAGCAGGAGAGTCTGCTGGCCCAGAGGGACGACCTGGACTCCCAGCTGCAGGTACGAGTCCGGCGCCGAGGCCGCTCCGCCACTGCTCCACCGCACCGCCGCTCCTCACCCCAAACCTGCCGTTTCCTCCTCAGGAGTCGAGTTTTGCAAACAGGAAGTTGTTGGAGCAGCTGACAGAGGAAGGACAAGAGAAAGAAAAACTCCTGAGAGAGCTGGACGAGGCCAAGAAGGTACGACGCACACCGCCAGGAACGGCTCCACACACACCGCCAGGAATGGCTCCACACACACCACGGGAGGGACGGTTCCACACACACACCGCCAGGAACGGCTCCACACACACCAACACTGACACAGTCTTAGAGCAGGAACTGCTCTTTCCGCCACGCGGCTCCTTCGGCCCTGAAACCAGACCAGAGTCGGTCTCGTTCCGGATCAGGTCTGGCTCAGAAACCCTGCTGCCGGACCTCGGGTTTGAATCCCTGCACCGCTTCTGCTTTACGCACCGAACAGCAGCTCCACGTGTGAAGCTTATAAAACTTACAAACACAAAACACATTTATGAGCAATGCTACTGAAACAGTTTCACACTGCTGCACACACACTCAGAACTTGACTTCTACTAATGTGTGTGTGTCTGTGTCTGTGTCTGTGTGTCTGTGTGTCTGTGTGTCTGTGTGTCTGTGTGTCTGTGTCTGTGTCTGTGTCTGTGTCTGTGTCTGTGTCTGTGTCTGTGTGTCTGTGTGTCTGTGTGTGTAGACTGCAGAGAAGAGGAAGTCCATGCTGGACGACATGGCGATGCAGATGAACCAGGAGAAAGTCGACCACAAGGAGGCGCTGTCAGACCTGCGACTGCAGCATGAGAAGGAGGTGTGTGTGTGTGTGTGTGTGTGTGTGTGTGTGTGTGTGTGTGTGTGTGTGTGTGTGTGTGTGTGTGTGTGAGCACAAATCTCAAGTGCTTTAAATGAGAGTTACTTCAAATTTGCAGAAATCAGTTACTCCTATTTTTTTAAGTAACTTTCACGTCTTTCTGAGTATTTTAAAGGTCAAATGTTAAACAAAGTTAAACTCCTCTGCTCCTCTCAGGTTCTCGCCGTCAGAGCTCGCTACGAGAAGGAGCTGCGAGGACTCCACGAAGACAAGAACCGCTCGGAGGAGGAAATCCGACAGCAGCTCAGGGAGGAAAAGGTGAGGAGGAGGAAGAGACGGGTGGAACAGGAGGAGGAGGAGGAGGAGGAGGAGGAAGAGGCTCCTGCAGACTGTGATGCCGGGGATGAAGCCATCTGAAACATGAATGAAAAGTTTCCCTGGTTTCCCTGGTGTGCAGACGTCAGCGGTTCCACAGCCGAGTGATTTCAGGCTGTCGTCAGCCGTTGGCGACCGGATGCTTTCAAGTTAAAAACAGATTGTTTTTGTTGTGTTTTGGGCGTCTGTTTACATGACGATGATGCTCGGAGACTTTAAAACTGCAACTTTTTGAAAATGCTCAGGCGCCTTTTACACCAGAATAAACTTCTTTTTTTTTTAATTTCAAAAAGGTTTGGCATAAAACTGTAATTTGCTCTCCAGGCCACTAGTTGGTGCTGTGTTTTTTGCAATAGAGCCACACTGATATCAGCTTCGTGTTTCCACTGATGCAGACGATGTTGTCCTATTTTCACCCAAAGATTTTTCTCCACCATCAAAAATATGATTTCCTGCCATCAGTCTGGAGGCAGCGTGGATCACCGTTGACCTGTCTGTCTGTCTGTCTGTCTGCTCCTGTGCGTCCCGCCTTCAGGCTCGAACCAAGGACCTGGAGCTGGTGCAGCAGCGGGTGGAGGAGCTGCAGGCTCAGGTCCAGTCCATGGAGGGAACCAAAGGATGGTTCGAGAGGCGCCTGAAGGAGGCCGAGGTCCGTGAAAACCCACACACTCAACCCCCCCGCTGCTCTGGTCAGACCGTGACTGTGTGTGTGTGTGTGTGTGCGGTGTGTGTTTGCATGCAGGAGAACATCGAGAACAACTCCCTGCAGCATCAGGAACAAGTGCAGCAGCTGCAGAAAGAACACGCACTTCAACTGCAGGTACACACACACACACACAAGTAGAAATACACACATGCTGAGTCACTGGGAAGAGGTCGCAGCGTGGATCAGCCAATCAGAGAAGAGGAGCCTCAGTCTGTCTGTCAGAGCCGCAAAAACAAGCTTAATTCCATTTATTTTACATTCTGTAGTGAGAAGTTACACCAGGAGGAAAAGATGAATGTTTTTCTTTAAGTGTGTGCGTGTGTGTGTGTGTGTGTGGGCCAGCCAATGAGGGGGCAGGATGAGTGTGTGAATCCTGCTGGGAGGAAGTGTTTCCTCAGAGAGCGGCCTCGCTGATTACCTCCACTTTATCTGCCGCTCCACCTTTCCCTCCTTAATGAGAAAAGTTAATTAACGATGGCCGGCTCCACGCCGCACGTCACGGTTTGAATCCCAGCCGCGTCAGACGGCGTGCCCCATCCGGCACGTGTGCTCCACCACACTCGTGTGTGTGTGTGTGTGTGTGTATGTGTGTGTGCAGACTGCAGTGAGGTGATTGAGCAGATTAAGGAGGAGTTCGTGGCTGAGGAGGAGCAGGTGGTGCAGATTTGCCTCCTCCTGTCAGTCAGAGGAGTGCAGGTGGAGAACGGCGTGAACCCCGTGTTTCCCCATGTTTCCCTCATGCGGCGTCCTCGCTGATGGAGACGCTTGCCGTTGCAGGAGAAGCAGCGGGAGACGGAGGCGGTGCGGGCGGAGCTGGTGGAGGCGGAGCAGCAGAGCGAGCAGCACAGAGAGGCCATCGACAAGCTCAAACAGGTTCTTCCTCACGCCGTCACCCTGAAAACGCAGAGTCTGTGGAGGAGGCGGAGGCCGCGGGGTTCCCTCTCTCAAAGGTCCGCACTCTGAAGCTGCTCCGTCACATGAAAGGCCGGCGGGGCTTTGAGGCCGCGCTGCCCTTTAACCTCTCCTCACGCCTCCCGTTTTGAACTCTGCGGCCGCCGCGGCTTCAGAAAGCTCCTCTGATGTGTTGGCGCGTCGCTCAGCGCCGCTCGCTTCCAAATGTCACCGCCAGACTCCCACGTCGACCGAACCGCGGCAAATTAACTCTGTTCACGCTTCAGATAAAGAGAAACAGTCAAATGCTTCTTTTAAATCTGGACTGAAAACATGAATATTTCCTCAGACTTTCCAATAAACTCCAGATTTTATTTATTTTATTACCTCCATCTTAATAAATCTCCGTCTTACGGCTTTGCTAATCGCCTTGTTTTAATGTATGACTGTTCCGTCCTTGTCTGAGCGGCGCCAGAGGAATGAATCTGCCTCGCCGTAGCTCATGTTGTCAGAGCGAAGCATAAATTAGCCCAAACACAACGTAGCCGGTTATGACTTTACAGAACGATGTGCAGCAGAGCGCCAATCCTCAATCAGCAGCTCCGAACCAAATCCAACCATTTAGCTTTAAACTCCCGACGTAAACAGGCCACTTAGTGTTTGGCTCCTCACCGAGGAGTCTTCAGAAATCTGTGAAGTCTCGCTCCGTGTCAGAGGTCGTCCGGACACGTGAGAGAGTTCAGAAATGTTTCGGATGTGAAAAAATGAAGAAGAAGAGTCTGACGGTTTGTCTTCAATACAGGAGATCAAAGACACGGTGGACGGTCAGAGGATCCTGGAGAAGAAAGGCAGCGCTGCGGTGAGCACACACACACACACACACACACACACACACACACACACATATACTCTACATACATTTGATGCACACTCTACTCATCAGTCTCCGTGACTGAAACAAGCAGTTTTAATGTTTCAAACACTCTTGAGCACAAACGTTCTTCACTGTCATTAAAGAGCAGCCGTGCATGAAAACCAATAATGAGAAAGTAAATCCCCCACTCGTGTGTGTGTGTGTGTGTGTGTTTGTGTGTGTGTTTGCAGCTGAAGGACTTGAAACGGCAGCTGCAGCTGGAGAGGAAACGAGCCGACAAACTTCAGGAGCGGCTCCAGGAGATTCTGACCAACAGTAAAACCAGAACAGGTACCAGAAGCCGTCCGGCCGACACTGACGTCGAGTCATGTTCAAACCAGAACTCTGAGTTCACACATTCACATCATGCCCGTTGCCATGGAAACACAGACAGTGAGAGTCCAGGCTCTCCTGGTCATGTTCCTGGTTCCAGTCCAGGTTCTCCTGGTAGTTTGAGTTGACAGTCACCATAGCAACAGTCCAACCTGGTCGTCCGTTCTCCCATTGTTCATGTTCATAGCGTGTTATTCTCTTCAGCGCGCGTGTTTGATTTCATTGCAAAATCAACCGACAGCAGCAGCTGGCGGCCCAACATGAGCGCTTCATCGTTTTCAGCATTTCTGCCATTTCTATGGAAACGTTTATTAAATGTTGCAACATAAACGGGAAGCTTTTCTCAAACAAAAAACGACGCGTTTTCACTTGAAGCCTGGCATACATGAGGCCTCAGCATGAGGGACACAAGCTAGTGTGAGAGATCCTGATGGCCTACTGTGTATTATAGAAGATATGATGGTGTGCGTGCGGGTGTGTGTGCGCGTGTGCGTGCACGCGTGCGTGCGCGTACTGTGATTGTTGAAGGCGAGTGTTGGCTCTGATTGTCATCGCTCTGCTTCAGGAGGTTCTGACTGAGTCCGGAAACCTGCTGCTACATATTTAATGCAGCGCTCTGGTTCCACAGCTGAGGTGGACACAGTGGCGTCTGCTGGCAGCACACACACACACACACACACACACACACACACACACACACACACACTCCTCCTCAGTATTACCTGTTTATCTCCATCTAACTGGCCGCTGATGCTGTTTTATCCACTTAATGTGGCTCTTTTGTTGTGACCTTGTTTTTAGCTGAGACACACAGGCACACACACACACACAGGCAGGCACACACTCACTTACACACACACACCCACACTCTTTGGGGCTGTCCTCAGCTTCATGTATAATTGATGAGCCGTGCTGAATGTTTAAAAGGTTCTTCTGCACAAACCTGAGAATCAGACATTTTAAAGTAGCCTACTTATCTCAACCGCACCTGTCTTAAAGGCACGGGACGCAGTCTTAAAGGGACGGGATGCAGTCTTAAAGGGACGGGACGCAGTCTTAAAGGGATGAGACGCTGTTTAAAGGGACAGGATGTGTTCTTAAAGGGTCTGTTATGAGACGGGACATTATCATTGCATTTGTAGATGATTTCTCATCTTCATATCTGTAGAACAGCTGTGAACGTTGTGAATGTATCAGGGCTTCTGTGAGACTCAGATCTGGACCTGTGTGTTTCAGGTCTGGAGGAGTTGGTTCTGTCCGAGATCAACAGCCCGAGTCGCACCCAGCAGACCGGAGACTCCTCCTCCGTCTCCTCCTTCTCCTACAAAGACATGATGAAGGAGCCGCAGCCATCCAATCAGAACAAGGTGGGCGGAGCTTCTGCTGTTGTCCAGCCTATTGAGAACAGTTTAAAGGAAACACAAGTAACAATAGAAACATCAAACGTTTGTGCTCAGATGAACGAAGCAAAGAAACTGCAACTTTAACCGGAAACCCATGAGGGTCGGGCCAAATCGAACTGTCAAGAACTGGACCAAATATGTCTTGAACGAGACTAAACCCGTCTCTGACTCAACTGAACCTGCCTGAGCCAAGCTCAGCTGGCCTAAAACCAGACCAAGCTTGTCTCAAATAAGTCCAAACCAGATTAAACCAGGATAAACCTGTCTTACAATAGGTATATAATATACAATAATTATAGGTACAGTTAACATCTAGTCCTATTAAGAAGTCTGGATAAACCAGTCTTAAACCAGACTTAAAGTATGTAAACCCGACTTATCTGTTCAAAAGGCAGTGTAACGCAGACTAAACCTGTCTAAACCAGAATAAGCCTGTTTTAAACTGTACCAAACCAGAATAGGCTTGTCTTAAACCAGTCGCAACCAGAATCAGTCCGTCTCAAACCCGACTAAACCAGATTAAAGTGACCTAAAACCAGACAGAACCTGTCTTAACCATCCTAAACCTGACTAAACCAGACTAGACATGGCCTAAAACCAGTTCTAAACCAGACTGAGTTGGTCTGAATGCAGCCTTAACCAGAGAGAAATGGTCTAAGCCAGACTGGACTGGACCAAACCAGATGAAACCAATTTAAAGCTGTAATGAAAGCTGTGTCTGTCTGGCCGTCAGTCGGGGGGAGGCAGCCCGCAGTCGCAGCGGCCGGCGGAGCTGTCGGACGACGAGGTGGGGGAGCTGTTCCAGCGGCTGGCGGAGGTGCAGCAGGAGAAGTGGATGCTGGAGGAGAAGGTGAGGAGGCGCGCTCCATCCGTTCACCTGCATTATTCATCAGCGCCGGCGGTTCGATACCGCCGGGCGCTGACGCTGCGGCCACTCAGCAAGGAGCTTACCGCTACACCCGTCAGGAGAAAAAAAAAAAAAGAGGCGGTGCTAAAGGGACTGCCACTTCCTGCTCTTAGACCTGACCTCTGACCTCTGACCCCTGCAAGGTGAAACATCTGGAGGTGAGCTGCTCCTCCATGGCCGAGGACATCTGCAGGAAGAGCGCCATCATCGAGACCTACGTCATGGAGAGCCGTCGAGGTCTCACACACACACACACACACACACACACACACACACACACACACACACGCTTAACTACTAATTAAAGCACAGTCATCACACAGCCATTGTCGGGGTGTTTAGCTCGGAGGAATGACTTCCGGTTGGTTTCCATGGTGACACTCCGCCATGTCTTCCTCCGCCCCTCAGACGTGTCGGGCGGCGGCCTCGGGGGTCACGGAGGCTCACAGGGCGAGCGCGGAGGTCTGGGTTCGGTCCTCAGAGATCTGGTGAAGCCCGGAGACGAGAACCTGAGAGAGATGAACAAGAAGCTGCAGAACATGCTGGAGGAGCAGCTCACCAAGAACATGCACCTGCAGAAGGTCGGTACCGCTACAGCTGGAGAAACCACTACACCACTGCAGTTTTCTTACACACACACTGTCACACACTCCCAGGTTTCTGATGCCTCTCTCTTTCTCTCTCTCTCCTGTCAGGACCTGGAGGTTTTGTCCCAGGAATTAGTCCGTCTCAGTAAAGAGAGCCCTGGAGGCAGCACGGCTGGTTCGGGATGAGGCTACGGCCTGGATGTGACCTTGTGACCTCTCTGTTCCCTCCTCTGTACCATCGTCCACCTCAGCTGGAAGGCATGGGCCCGGCTCTGGCTAACACCTGGAACCATCCTCGCCTCTCCCCGCCTCGTGCTCACACCGTCAGCCCTGCGGCCGGCTCCAGTTCCACCTCCTCCTCCTCCTCCTCCTCCTCCTCCTCCTCCACCTCCTCCTCCTCCTCCTCCTCCACCTCCTCCTCCTCCTCCTCCTCCTCCTCCTCCTCCTCCTGGGCTCAGACTGAACGCAGAGACAGTCGCTGTTGAATGTACTGTAATCAGACTGCACCGAGTCCCGGCTCCGACCTGAAACGGTCTTCTCTGTATCTGTTGTGAATGTCCGGCTCTGTGTTCGTCTGTGGGACATGACTACATCCTGGATCCAGCCCGTGCTTCTGAACTGACTGAATAAGTGGCTTCACTGTGCAGTAACTCTATCATCATGTGGCTATTTCCTCCAGATCCATAACACATTACACGGGCCCCATCTATAACCAGGACTGTCAGACTTATTGGATTTTTAGCTGACTTTGTAGGAACGAGTCCCCGTCTTCTGAACAGGAAGTGGGATCCTCGTTCCAGAGTTCTTTTTGACTCATCTCACCACTTTTAGCAGAAACATTTGCTCAGTTCTCATAGCAACAGCTTTGCTTTACACCTTAGTTAGGGGATAACCAATCTGTTGCCATGACAGCCACAGACTGCCTGTGTGTAACAATTGAACATAGATTTTTTTTTTTTGGAACATTTGCTTAAAATTTCACATTATCTGCAGCTATTTTGCATCCCTGCCTTTATTGGTCTTCATGCACTCTGGGATGCAGAATGACTGAGACTCACCCAACAAATGCGAAATTGTGGTTGAGTCCTAAATATTTTTGTTGAATGTTGAGAGATTGAAAACAAAAACATTCGGCAAAATTGAAAGTTCAGATCTTGAAAATCAGACAAATTGCAGCCATTTTCTGGATTGTCTAATCACTGGGACTCCACAGATTGAGGATATGAGCAGGAAAAGTGATTTTTGTTATCTCACCTCAGGTTTTAGTTTATTTTCCTGAGCTGGGATGTCCAAAGCGCTCCGTTGTTCCCTGCTGTCACCTCATTAGTCATTTGCCAGTCTGGCTGCCAAATGGTTCTGAGAACTGATTTCTTGCGGAGTTTGAGCAAATCAGCAATTTATGACCATCGTGATGTAAATTTACTGTTCTAGCCTTCATCTTTATTTGACACTGATGTGAAGTGGTGGAGTATGTTATTTTTGAGCTGGGATGCAAAATATCTCAAGAAAACCTGCCTGTTTGTGTGTCTGTGACTTCAGCTGTTATGTCTACACCGTGGAAGGTGAATTGTAATTTGTGTTGCCTTATGTTTTTATTTTAAAGAGAAATTACATTTCCATCCTCATCAGGGGACACCAAATGGTGCATTGCATGAAAGAAACAGCTTAATTTTTCTTGTTTGAAACATCTCATATCAATATTGAGCATTTTTTGGTACTGAGTTCACTTTGAGATTGGGATGCAGAATGGTGCGGTGTGAACACATTTGGTGGTCTCTGTGTTTTGTTCGTATTTAAAACCTTTTTACAGACAAATTCATTTAGTTCAAAATGTGTATTCTTCACTGAACATTTACCATCTTCAACAGGGACACCAAATGGTGCAGCTACAAACAAAAAAACAGTTTAAGCTTTTGTTTTCTGCTAATTCTTGAATGTATTGTGCCCGCCCATCATCTTTTTGTTGCTTTGAAGACTTTCTTTAATTCACATTTAATTTGGGTGTAACTGTATTAAGTCAAAATGTCCCGCAGCAGTAAAAGCTCGATTAGTAGGTTTCACTCACAACATAGATTGAGTTTTGATATCACGGCTTGTCTCAATATTGTTCCTTGTTTTTTGATATTTATTTCTTTTTGTTTTGGGATGCAAAATGATTCAATGTAAAAATGCTTGTCTGATTTTGGGGTTTTTTATTTTGGTCAATTATAAGTTTCAATAATCTAAACATAACACTTCCACTTCCTGAGTATTCTTATCCACAGCAGGGATACCAAATGGTGCAGCAAATCTTTTGTTTCCCATTAGATCTTTGATTGTTTTGTTGTTGTGTGTCAACTTATAACCTTTTTTTTTATTTTTATTTTTTTTTTGCGGTTACATTCTTTCTAAATTTGTTTTTAACTAACTGTAAATTTTGGGATGCAAATGATCCACTGGCAGTAAACACATGAAAAAATTAATAATAATGAAGATTGAGTTTTGGCATCACAGCTCCTCTCAATATTTGGCATTATTTGTTTGTGTTATTTATTTCACTTTGTGCTGGGATGCAAAATGGTTCAATGTAAACAAAGAGATTGTGTTTCCAGAGCTCTGTATATTCCGTGAATGACATGAACAGTGAGATATTTTGCACACTTCCATCCTCAGCAGGGACACCAAATGGTGCATACGATGTTTTATGAATTCTTTCAGAAAACCTTTTATCTGTTCTGCCTTCTTTGAGTGGCTTTTTTCTGCTTCCCGGGCCGTGACTACGTCCTGGATCCTCATGTCGCAGCAGGCTGTGCTCGGCTTACCGTGCTCTGACCACATCCCGGACGCCGTCTTTCACTGCTTTTTTTTGTTGTTTGTTTGTGTTCTTTCGGCAGTAAAGTTTATGACATGTTTAAGTCGCAGCTTTAAAAACTTCCACAAAAAGAGCAACGCGTTGGTTTAGGAGAGCCACACGACTCCCGTCGTGGTTCTTGGATTATGAAAAGGAAGTGGTTGGACATCCCTCAGACTGTGACGGAGTCCGTTTAGTGTTTTAACAGTGACAGGGATCGGTCTATGTGCTGGACAGCGGCTCTGTTTGTTTAAATCTGTATATATTCGCTGTGGATGAAGAATCAACTGAAATATTTATGACACTGATGATGATCATGACGCTAACTATTGTAACTACGCGGAAATAAAATTCGTTCTGAGACGACTTTGTGTTGAAGTTCTTTGTTTGCGTTGAAGTACCAAAAAAAATCTATATCCTATCAGATCACTTCAGTCTAGTGAGACGACTTCCATCATTGTTTCCTGATCTCTGATTGGTCCGTCTCCTTTTACAACAAAACTCTTAAGTTCCCGGTGAAGTTTGTGGCCGAGGTCAGGTTCGAGTTCTCGCGGCTAATTAGCGGCGCGGCGCCGGCCGTCCCGCGGAGAGCGGCAGATTAGTCGGGGTGACGGCTGGCGGCGGCGGGTCCCGCCACGAGGCAGATAGCGCCTGATTGGCTGGACCACAGGTTAATTAAAGCGATGGGTTGTAATTAAAGGCGAAGCTCGGGGGGAGGCGGACGTCGCCGCTTCCAACTTTGTTTCTTGAAGCTTCGCGCGAGTTACCCACAATGCACCAGAGCGGGTTCAAGACGGGAACTGAAGGTTTAAAAGTAATCTGGATCAAAACATTAGAAATGAAGAATCGTCCAGTTCAACAAGGTTTGGCTACTGTTTGTTTTCCTGCCGGTTTGACCCCACGGAGATGAAGAGGGGAGGAAAGGTGAGGAGGAGACGACGGGAGGCCAAGGTGAGAGGGAGACGTGAAAGGAGAGCGGAGGAGATGGAGGGAGGCGAGGAAACGTGAGGAGGAGCGCGGAGGCGAGGAGAGACGAGAGGAGGACAGAGGGGAGGAAAGTGAAAGGATGAACCCTGAGAGGCAGGAGGTGAGGAGAAAGGAGAGACGGGAGGAGGAGAAACAGGAGGAAGAGCGAGTGACAGCTGACAGTGACGGAGGAAGATGATGCTGCACCGGGGAGGAGGAGGAGGAGGAGGAGGATGAAGAGGAGAAGGATAATGATGAGGAGGAGGAACTGTGTGGTTTTGCGACCATATTTGGTAACTTCCTCCGACTCCACAAAACGAACTACAAGCTTCCAAAGAAATTAAATCAGAATCAGTGAAAATTTTAATTTGGAGTAGAATTTAGGTTCTGGAAAGCTCTAAAGGATAAGAAAGTTTGAGAGCCTAAGACCCCATTTACAAGATAACGATTTACCACTGAAAATGCTAATCTTTCATTGCCTATTGTCACAGAAGAACGGCGCTCGGTGCCACTGAAAACACAACTTTTTGCGTGAATTTGAAGAAACAGACAGTAAGAAGAAAGAAAATGTTGGAAAATGTCTGGTACACAGATGTGGAGTGGTGAGAAAATGCAGGCATTCATTGATAAACGGTCAGAAGACGATATATGGCGGTTGCTTGTTGCCAGCCATTAGCTGCTAGTAGCAGCAGTGAGTACAATCAGTGAGCTGGATTTGTTTCAGGAAACAGCTCCGCAAACTAGCTGACATTGTGGAGTTCTTTGGACGGCTCTTGAAGGTGAAGTGTGAAATCAAACTGAGTTGAACGTCGCCTGGAACAGAAGTCCAGCCTGGGCCATCACAACATCGCTTTTAAAACACAAAGCTTTTATCAATTGAAAATGCAAAAATGACGCATTTTCACCTGAAACGTCGTGTAAAATATCCCCAAGAAGGCCCGGGACAGACCGGGACAGACCGGGACAGACCGGGACCTTCAGTCAAATTCCAGTGCTCTTGGGAAAAGAACATTACTTTCCTGAGAGTCTTCAGGGTCTTGAACGCATCAGCGGCGGTCCTCACAGCTACACAAACCCAGACCAGTGTGTGTGAGGACAGCGTGATGATGTAACCGGGGGGGTTACCACGGCGATCCCCACACGAGGGAAGAGGAGAGAGTGAAGGAGGAGGAAGAAGTCGGGTTACAGAGTCTAAAAAATTCACGAGTTTTCTGCTGCAGCGCGACTCTAAATATAGCGTGGCGGTGCGAGCAGGTCCTGCTGGACTGGTGGGGTCCGGAGAGCGGGAGGGGCCTCACGGCGGGGGAGGGGCCTCACGGTGGGGGGCTCACGGCGGGGGGTCCCGCCACTCTGCCACCACGACGGACAAATACTTCCACAAAATATGGACTGTGGACTTTGATGCTCTCAAAACAAGAAGAACATGAGTGTTTTCACATCCACAGGGTTTGTGGAGGACAGCGAACGCAACACGAGTGCAGTTTATCATCTGAAAGACTGTCTTTTACACGCAGACAGTGAATGCATCGCGATGGAGGCCGAAGTCAGTGAATGCATCAAATTACAGAAACCGCAAAACTGCACGGTGGACAAGTGAAGGCATCACGAGGACGTCTTGTTTTGTTGTTTACCTGCAGTGGCTCGAACAACAAACAAACTGTACTCACACACACACACACACACACACACACAAACACTGACACACACTCTCTCTGCAGCGGGCCCCCAGGGGCCTCACAGTATTGATCGGTGTAATGAGAGCCGCTGCTTTTGTTTTTAGCCTCAGAAAAGAGAAAAGGGAGATGGCACTGCGGCAACACATACACACACACACACACACACACACACACACACACGCACGCACACACACACACACGTTTGTACAGCTATATGTTGTGAGGACATTCATTGACATAATGCATTTCCTAGCCCCTTACCCTAACCATCAAAAATTAATGCCTAACCCTAACCCATACCCTAAACCTAACCTAAACCTAATGGTAACCCCAAAACAAAAATCAAGTCTTAACCCTCAAAAAGGCCAAAAAAGGTCTGTCGAATAGTGAGGACCGGCAAAAATGTCCTCACTTTCCAAAAATTGTCCTCACTTGTAAGGTTATAAACCCATGGTCCTCACAACATATAACTGTACAAGTACACACACACACACACACACACACACACACACACACACACACACACACACACACTCTGCAGTGAGCTCCAGGTGTGTTCCTGGGTTCCTCCAGCAGTGTGTTTCAGGGTACAGACTGGTGGCAGTGGTTGGCGGCGGCGGTTGGCATCAGCGCGGTGGAGTCAGTGGAAGTGGAACAGGTGTAATTACCGCTCCGCAGAGGCCGCCTCGGCTGCCAGGTGAGCCTTTAGCCAAACAAAACACCGGCGGCCGGGCCGGGCACCTGCCGGCCTCCGTCGTCACCTCTGACAGCCCGGAGGCGCCTCCGATCTGGGGCGGCGGCCAAACGCTCGCCAGCTCTGATCCACCCAGCGATAAGGACCGGCGGCCGGCTGACAGACGCCGCTCACGCAGGGGAAACGGTCCGACTGGCCCCGAATGCCTCGCAGGAGGATCGGGGCTCATCCAAATGAGCAAAACACTCACAAATGTGTCTGGAAGCAGAAACCTGCGGATCGTTTCAGCTGCTGAGGGACAAACTTTCATCAGTTGTACCAACCAGGAAGCAAATAGTCGCTCTCATCAGGCCATAGATGAGATTAGATTAGATCAGATTACTTCAACTGGAGGGTTGCACAAGTTAAACAGCTTTTGAGTTATTATATTTCAAATCAACTTAACTACAGCTAAACATAGATGCATGTTTAAAACCAGTTTTTTAGACTGTTTTATGCTTTTTTTTGGGGGGGGGGTTATAGTTTAATCCCAGTTTTACACTTGTTGAATTTTCCAGACTGGAAGTTGAACTTGTCCAGTTGTAACCACAGCATTGATAATCCTCAGTTACAGGTTTCCACCAGTCCCTCACACATTGCTCTGACATTACTGGTTTTTTGTTTGTTGTTGGAAGATGGCTCAGCTTCTGCTCCACCCATGACGGTGTTTGGTGCCCTGAGTTCTCTCCTGAACCAAATGTAACAACGAGAAGAAAGAGAATGGGACCCAGGACAGATCCCTGAGGTACCCCACGAGGTCTGCTGTATCGAACATGACTCTATTCAGATAAACGTTAAGATCTGATCTGTTAGACGGGATGTAAATTCTAACTCAGTGAATCATGATAATGTGATGCAGAGATCCAGAAGAACCAGAACTGGAGACTTTCCAGAATGTGCTGCCATCAAAACGTCAGTAGAAACATTAAGTGAAGCAGATTCAGTAGACTGAACTTTGGAAAATATCCATCACGTTTGGTTTTCTCCAAACAATACTTAAGTTGCTCGACGGAAGTTTTTTTTCTCAAATCATTTACATAAAAGGGACGCTGTGTTTTAGAAGTGATGGATCCAAATGAGGTTTCTTTAATTGCGGCTCAACAACAGCGAAGCTGGGAACTGAGCCATGGTGAAGGGAGGTATTGATCATTTCCACAGTACAGGCTCCAATAAAATCAATCACACTGTTGAAAGAAGAAGCAGAGGGAACAACAAGGGGGCTTGAAGTCGGTGAAAGGAGGTTTTGGTACCAGAGGGGACAGTCTGAAAGCCTTTCCTTCAGGCGTTGAGGTCTGGGAGAGATAGAGGACTGCTGAACATGTGAAACGCTGCGGTCTGCTTCCGTCCCTGGCAACGGCTGCAGCGGACCAGATGGGGATGGAGGAGGCGAGAACGAACTCAGCGGCGGCAGCGGAGAAGTCGACGACCAGAGACTTCGGAGGTCTGAACTTTTTTCAGCTGACTCAGGAGGTACGTCTCTCTTGATGAAGGAGGATGTTCCTCCTGAGGCATCCATCACCCAGGACCTACATCAGCACCCGCCTGGTCCTGGGTGATGGTGCTACCCAGGAATGAGAATCAGACGCATGTTTTTGGAGTTTGAAATGGGACACTTCCGTGGTACTGGTGAACTATACCCCTATCTGAATATCTAAGTGTCCCTGAGCAAGTCACAGAACCCCACATTGCCCTCAGTCGTTGGTTCTTGAGCAAGCGTCTCCGTAGCGACGCCGTTTCTCAGTGACTCCACAATGGAAATCAGGGCAGCGGCGCGGTGGATCAGTGGCGGGTCACAGACAACACACAGAGAGGAAAGTGCTTCTGTCTGAACAGTCTGGTCCCGCCGATGGACGGTTAGACGGATCAGGTGACGGCGCCCGGGAACACGGGCGGAGTGGGGCAGGTACAGCGGGTCGGGTGAAGCAACAGGAGGAGGAACAGGCGGAGCAGCGGCCGGACCGACGGGCGGCGGCGCAGCCCTCCTCACACGTGTGATCGTGTTGCGGCGGCCTGTGACAGCTCAGTCTGATGGATCAGAGGTGCAGACAGGCAGAACCACGGACCGACTCGGGTTTCCAGAGGCCCCCGAAGTTTCCACAGAGTCGCTGACAGAAAAACAGAAGGAGAACAAATCAGCCGACAGATGGGAAGACAGACGGAGAGACTGACAGACGGAGGATTCACCGTCTCACCCAACTCCTGGAAACATCCTTCAAAGTCACGTCATGAAGCATCGACATGAAGGAACAGCGCTCAGTAACCAGACGAATGACTGATTATTGGCTGATCCTGACACTTTCCCGTTCCAATACTAACATTGATATAGCTTAATAAGCTTTATCGTGAATGAAAAAAGAAAGGTAATTTTATTTTGAAAATCTAAATCTTAAAAGGCTTCATTTCTGCTGTTTGGCTGAGCTCTGTGCGCTATGAGTGGGCTTACTTTATAGTTTCACTGCATCTGACTGACAATGAAAGAATCTCAGCGAGTTACAATTGAACTAAATTTATATTATTTAACATGCAGTCTGGATCTTAGATAATATATTCACAGCATTTTCCTCTCACTAACATCCACATTATAGAACATTTCTTCTTTTACTCAGTGATATTAGAGGGAGAAGTCTAAATTTATAGATGTATTTTTTTTAATAAATTCCTACAAATTTATAATTTAAATGAAAATATTTCATAGAAATGTAAAAGAGAGAGTTGAGGGAGAGAGTCTGTCTTCCTCTGAGTCCAAACACACTGCGCAGCATGAATGAATGAAAAGTGTCTGAATATGAACGTGTGAAATGATTGCGTGACAAGAAAGGGACTGCTGCACACTGACCTGTGTGTGTGTGTGTGTGTGTGTGTGTGTGTGTGTGTGTGTTCTCGTATTTCTATCCTTGTCGGGGCCAAATGTCCCCACAAGGATAGCAAAATGTGGAACGACGTGCCTTGTGGGGACCTTTTTCCGGTCCTAAGTAGGAGAAACAGTGTTTTCTTGACCATGTTGTTGTTACTGAAAAAAGTAAAAGTGCAAAAACATTTCTTTAGGGTTAGGCTTTGTTGTGGTGTGGGTTAGGGTTAGGGTAAGGGTCAGGGTTAGGGGCTAGACATGAATGGGTGTCAATGGACGGTCCCCACAAGGATAGAAATACAAGACTGTGTGTGTGTGTGTGTGTGTGTGTGTGTGTGTGTGTGTGTGTGTGGCAGTAGAAGCTAAAGACTCAGCCGCTGTGCTCCGGTATATCCTTCCATGGAGCGCTATGCTTGTGCAGATCTGTGTGGATCAAAACGTTATTTTAACGGATTGAAAAGAAAACATGTCTTTTAAAATGTTTTATAACCATTCGGATTTACTACACATGCTAATACGCCGTCCCCTGGACCACTGGAAGGAGTATTTTTTCCATTTTCATCAGTCCGGCTCTGTTTCCTCTTCGCCTCCTGCAGCTGAGCTAAGCTAACTATGATGCTAACAGCTGGGATCCAGCCACTGGACGCACAAACACAAAAGGTATTTATGAGCTTGTCTAAGTTTGTCAATGATAGGGAAAGGGTGTGGTTCCAAAATCTTCGGAGTATTCCTTTAAACTATACTCTCAACCCCTGTTTAGATCTGGTCTGAGCTTCCGGCCTGGTTCCAGACTCAGTTTTGTACTGATGTTTCACACTCTTATTCTGAACTCATTTGAAACTGGTTTAAATCTGTTCTGAGACCAGTTTGAGGGCCATGACTGATTTCAAGTGCTAACTTTTGTTGTATTTTGGGGGTCCGTTTACACGACAGAATTCGAAGGAACTGAAAATATGACTTTTAGAGAATAATCCTCGAGGTGAAACTACAAGAATGCTCCATCTCTGTTGAAATAGGGGAAAAGACAAGTTTATTTTTTTTCCAGCATATTGTTGTCTGTGCGCTTGTGTGTGGTTTCATGACCAAGAGAACCAGCAGCACCCACTGGTGGTCTGGCATGCTAATTACAGTCAGTCATGTAAACGGACATTGTTTTCTGAATGTTGCTGTGTAAATGTAAAACTCCTCTGACACTACAATGCAAAGTCGATACGTTTTCACTTGAAACATCTAAGCAGGGTCTTAGGATGGTATTAAATATGGTTTGACAATCAGTTATGGAGCTTTAAAACTGATTCCTGTTTCCTGCACTCAGTCCATCTCAGATGGGTGGAGACTAAATTCCAGCAGTGTCAGCCTCAGATGAATGGACCCACCCCCACCCCCTACCCCACCCCCACCCCCACCCTCACCCCTCCATCCGCCCATTCCCCGTCAGCTGCAGAACTTTGGTGTGTGAGCATCACATCCATCATGTATGAGTGTTAAATAATAAACTGACGTCCTTCACCTCTTAAAGGGTGTGTGTGTGTGTGTGTGTGTGTGTGTGTGTGTGTGTGTGTGTGTGTGCACTCCTGTTGTATTATGTCGTGTCAACTCATGATATCAGGTCATGTCTTATCAACTTGAGTTTGTGTTGTATCAAACCAACATGTCCGTCATACTGTGTCACATTTTGATCTGAGGATCAGTTTTTTGTTCTGATTCAGGGTTTCTGGTGTTTTTTTCCCTCTGATTCAGAGGATTTGAGAGTTTTTTCCTGATTCAGGGGATTTGGACCACCATTGATCCATTTCTCAGGTGCAGGTGACAGTTATCTGGCTGTTGCATTACGTGCCGTCATATCAGCTCATGTTGTAACGTACCCGTTGTGTTGTATCGAGCCGTGTCAGACCGTGTCCCTGATCGTCTCCTCTTTCCTCTGTGTTTGTGGTTTGTTGAAGTGCTGATTTCCCCTGACGTAAAGGTGCATCTGCTCTCTGCCGGGGCGATACTGTCAACCCGCCACCTCTCAGGTGTGGCGGCGCTAAGCTAATGCCGGCTAACCTCTGCACAGCTATTTACACTTCGGCATGAAAGATTGATGAGCAGCAACGCTTATAAATTACACATGAAACAAAGAGCGAGCAGCGCAGGAGCGACTTCAGAATGACTGTCAGCACACTTTTCCCCATTAAAGAAATCCGCGGACGGGCGAACATGTGGATGTTTTTCCCTCCAGTCGACCGCGGCAGGGCTGATGTCAACAGAGGTCAGGACTCAACATTCAGCTAAGAACACACCGTTACGAGACGTTCTCCTCTGATAACCTGCCAAGAGCTGTAAGCTACAAAAGGCCTCTAGAGGAGTTTAAGATCAATTTAAGACCGTTTATCAATAGCTTTGGGCTACTTCTAGGCTGTGTTCACATGACAATGTTTTCAAGTGAAAACACAAAACTCTCATCAGATTTTGGAGGTTTGTTTACACGACAACAATGGTCGGAGTCAATGAGAACAAAACACATCCAGTCTGTCTCCTTGGAAACCCAGGAAACAGCAACTTCTCAAAAATGTTCTGACTCAGCTACAGTGTAAATGAAGGAAAACGTGTCGTATTGGCCCGACTACAGGACAACTAAGACGACCCCTATTTTTCAAATATCATTTTGTGAAAAAAAAAAAAAATGTTGAATACAATAAAGTTACTAATAAAACAACTTTTTAATGGACAATTATTCTAGGAAAACTCACAACAGAGATAACATTTCATATGATTTAAGATCAAGAAATATTACTTCAGCATTTAAATAAAAAACTACATTCCCTTTCTCAAAATCTGAGGCTATGACTCAGTGAATAAGTAACAAATAAGAACCCTCAAAGGTTCAATAACTGCATTAATTATGTAAATAACTTTATAATCATCAAATTCAAGTTCTATTCAACTTCATGAGCATTAATAATTCAGTCTAATATATCTTGGCCGTTTGATTGTTGACTCATCGTTGAACCATCAGTTTAAAGTTGGCATCAAAATTTCACCTCTGTTGTTTGCTCACTTGTCTAGCATTCGAGTCCCTTCACTCCAGATGGTCACGTTCCTCCATTTTTCATCAGATCACTGACACTCCATTCGTTTCCCTCGTCACCGGTACTTTGGCTCCATCTAGTGGTGCGGATATGTTATGACAATCTAGTCCTCGATTATAGTACGACCCTCATTTTGGAGAATACAATTTCTGGAAAATACATCGTCCTATATTTGGGCCAATACGGTAACTTTTTGAAAATGCTGTCATTGCACGCTACCACTTCAGCGAGCATCTCCGCACATGCTCAGTAGATGGAAAATAACAACAACCTTTTCCTCCAGAGTCTGATGACCCTCAGTCCATGTCCTCCTGGAACCGATTCATGTCTTCCTGGTTCCCATATCCTCCTGGTCCTGGTCCTTATTCTTAATCACTGTAACAACAATCCATAGTCTGCACATAACAGTGTTTTGTTCTCTATGCTATGTGTTTGTGATTCCATTGTAAAAACAGACAATAGCGGCCACTAGTGGCTCAACATGTAAATTCCGTCATTTTCTTTACACAAACTTATAAAAAAAATCTTCATTTGGAGAGTCTGCAGAGTGAAACAGAGTTTAAAGATAAACCTGAGCTGATTCCTTCAAGCTGATGTCTCTGATTAGTTTCTGTCTGGATCTTTAGGGGCGATTGACTCTGAAGTAATGAAAATTGGATGTAATTTTGTCAGATGATCTTCTTAGCGACTCTGCTGTTTTTTAATGTCCAGGAGCTTCTCTTCGTTCTTTGCATCCACGTCGCCGGGCGCTTTATTAGTTTTCCTCCTCGGAGGCTCCAGACGTCAGACCTGAATATGAGAGCCGACTCCACCGGAGACCAGACACTGTTTGCAGGTGAGATGAGTTTGTAGCTTCTGAGTGACGACGACACTCTGCTGCCACACACACATACACACACACACACACACACACACACACACACACACACACACACAAACACTTTTCTGGCCACCACAGATTCTTTAAAGAGCAGCAAAGACCCCGTTAAATAAAAAATTAGCTTCTTGTTAGCCTGCTCAGTGTTCATGGAGCCGCTGGGCCTGAAGCTCAGAGCCTCTACAGCAGCAGCAACAGGCCCAGAGCTGAGCTGAGGACAGTGAGACTGAGAATGACACAATCTGACAAAACATTACCATCTGTAGGACATCGAGTATGACAGACACTGTTGAATCTGTGAACATTCTGAACTCTGAAAACAGTCAGACGAAAATTCTAGAAACTGTGAAAAAATTCTTAATTTCAGATAATTGCTGTAGTTCCTGTCTCTGCAGTCTCTGTCTCTGTAGTTCCTATCTCAGTAGTCCCTGTCCCTGCAGTTCCCGTGTCTGCAGTTGTCTCTCTACAGGTCCTGTTTCTGTGGTTCATCTCTCTGTTCTTCCTGGTTCTTCACAGCCTGGTTTGTGCTTCCTGGTTTTTCGCTCTCAGCTCAGCCTGTTGGGTCTCCTACAGGTCTTCTCTGGTTCTGCACCTCCTGGAGGAGTAATGGAGCAGAAACAGCCGTCCTTTGACTCGGTGACTCTGCTCTCCTCTCGGTGAACTCTCAGGACTGCTGGGACCTCCCTGTTAGTCTGGGAAGCGTCAGTCGGTTCGCTGTGCACCCGCCTATAAATAGACACCACACACACACACACACACACACACACACACACACACACACACACACACACACACACACACACACACACACACACACACACACACACACACACAGTTTGCTTCTCCTCCCTCTTTACTCTGGTTTCCTCCTGTTTTGTCCCGTCCTCCCTCCATCACTCCATCTCTCGTTCCTCTCAGACTGCACTGGGCCGCTCTGAATTATTAACAAGGTTACACACACACACACACACACACACACACACACACACACACACACACACATGCACGCAGAGTGCGCCTCCTCCTGCGATCAATACGTCCACAAAAAGCTTCTCACTCTCATCTTTTCTTCTCCTTCTCCTCCTGAAACACTCACTTGACTCGGCTCTATTCTATTCTATTCTATTCTATTCTATTTTACATCATGTTGTCATTTTCTTATTTTTGTGTGTGCATTTTTGGTGGTTTGTGTTCTTTTTGTGAGTCTGATTTGTGTATTTTGTTGGAGTTGTGCGTCCCTGCAGCTTGTTGAGATTCTCACTTTTTGTCGCAGTGCTTCACACACTGTGCTGGAGTTGTTGTGTATCTCCTGGTAATTTTTTGCGTTTTGCTGCACGGATTTCATGAAACTCAGACGAACGTGAAACCGAGCACAACACAAAGTGAACACGAAACGTCGTCTGCAGACACACAACTCACACAGCTCATTCAGAAGACCAGAAGCTTCGGCTCATTTAACGCACACACACAAATGACACGTCAACACGCAGACGAGTCGGTCGTCTTTCAGTCGGTGTGACTCTGAGGTCTGTTGGACCGACGGTTTTCTCTGAAATTAGCTCGGTGTGCGGACGGTTTCTTTGTCAACATGATGGAGACATGAAAACACATCAGGACGGTGGAAACGCTGCTCATGAGCACGTGCACCACCGCCGTGGCAAATCATTCTTCAGCTCGTGCCGAACTCAATGGACGATAACAAACATGGCGGCCTCCAGAGAGGCAAGGCTCCCAGTTCTTATTCTACTTTTATAGGTCTATACCGGTAGTTCTATAGTTTGTCAACCATCCCTATGAATGTTGGGAACGCTCCGTTTACAGTGTCTTGTTCTCTACACACAGGAAAACCACGTCATTTTCAGAGTTTCTGCCGTTTCAGAATAAACGGACTTCGTCTTTTAAACGCTGAAGTGTAAATGTGAAACTTTTTATTTGAAATGTAGAAATGAGCCAATAGAAGCTGCAGCCTCTGAGGAACAGTGACTCAGCACTTCATCCTCCATGGAGTCAAACAGCTGTGCTCAAAGAGCGGCATGGAAGTGGGGTCTGGATCTGGGTCTGGATCTATCTCTAGATCCAGATCTAGGTCTGGATCTGTCTCCGGATCTAGGTCTGGATCTTGATCTGGGTCTTGGTCTGGATCTCAGTCTAGACTGAATGACTGAACCAGATCTCTCAGACTGCAGCAGCTGCACCGACTCCTCAACTCTGAATAGGAAAGATGTATCTTTAGGTTCTTTCAGTGTTTTTTTTTTTTTGTGTGTGTTTTGTAGAAATCATCTATCAGCTATTTGCGCTTATTTTAATTTAGACCCGACACTCTGGATTCTATTGCAGGTTGTTGAAATAGTGTTAAGTCCTGGTCACAGAGGACGTGGATGTTTCTTTAAATTCAGTGTCTTTTATCCCTAAATGAGTGTTTGTTTTTGTTTTGACTCAACTTTAACCTCCACCTCTGTGTGTGTGTGTGTGTGTGTGTGTGTGTGTGTGTGTGTGTGTTTGTGTGCTTCTTGTTGTGTCATTTTGTCAGGCGTTAATCCGACTCGTAAACTAACAGATGAAGTGTTGAGTTTTCCTCGGGGGGGTGGGGGGGTTATTGATTCAGGATTGAAACAAAGTGTCTCCGGAGTCCTGACATCCCCGACCTCACTGCCTCACCCCCAGCACCTGATTAACCATTGATTTTTCCTTTCTGTGTGTGTGTGTGTGTGTGTGTGTGTGTGTGTGTGTGTGTGTGTGTGTGTGTGTTTGTATTTCCGGTATTTCCCATCGGTACCATACAGCACGAATAAATCAACTCAATTACGACTCAATCTCTCTCAGCAGTGAGAGGAAATTGAGAAAAGAGGAGAGGGAGGGAACAGGAGGGAAAACGATGGAAGGCAACAATAATGCCAACAGAGAAATGTGTTTCTTTCTTTTGCCATCGTGAACCGAGGGACTTTTACAAACCATTCACCTTTGTAGTTTTTTTTTTTTTTTTTTTTTTTTTTTCCGTTTTTGTAGTCCACTAGTTCCTGTTGGGAGTTTACTGTCGTTCCCTTTTGATCCTTGTAAATCCTGTAATTTTTTGATTTCATTTAGTTTCCAAGTGAATTTCCCATATTTATCAGTAGTTCCCTGCAGATCAGTGACTCTCTGCCTCAGTGCCAGTCCTGTCCTGTGGGCCATGAGGGCCTCGGGACTGCAGTGCAGCTCTCCGCCGCCTGGCGGCAGTGAGGAGTCATTCAGTGGATGATTCGCTCCAGTGAGCAGCAGCAGAAGAAGCCGGATGGAAACGTTCGGGTGAAGTGATGGAAAATCACTAAACGAAGACGAAAGTGACTCCACCCTCTTCTAAGAGGAGAAATCCGTGCGCAAGTATAATCTGGGCTTTTTTAAGTTTGGCTTTGTGAACGGAGGTAGCGAGGCTATGGAAGCCCATTTCCGCCACTTGAAAAAAAAACACCACACGGTAAGTCATAATTATGAGATAGTAAGTCGAAATTATGAGATAGTAAGTCATAATTATGAGATATTAAGTCGAAATTATGAGATAGTATGTCATAATTATGAGATACTAAGTCGAAATTATGAGATAGTAAGTCGAAATTATGAGATAGTAAGTCATAATTATGAGATACTAAGTCGAAATTATGAGATAGTATGTCATAATTATGAGATACTAAGTCGAAATTATGAGATAGTATGTCATAATTATGAGATACTAAGTCGAAATTATGAGATAGTAAGTCGAAATTATGAGATAGTAAGTCATAATTATGAGATACTAAGTCGAAATTATGAGATAGTATGTCATAATTATGAGATACTAAGTCGAAATTATGAGATAGTATGTCATAATTATGAGATACTAAGTCGAAATTATGAGATAATAGTTCCGTAGTTACTGTAGTCACCTCTGACTCTCTTTAGTTCCCTCTATACATCTGTAATTTCTATACTTCCCTGTAAATTCCTGTACATGTCTGTACTTATATATAATTGTGGTCCTGTACATCTCTGTAGTTGTTGAAGTTCCTGCAGTTACCTCGTTTGTTAATCCACTGATTGCTTCCCTCTATGTTCTATATTCTCCCTATGTGTCATCGAGTCTCTGACTTCATGTCAGCTGTTTGTGTTCACCTGGACGGATAAAGGTCAAATTAATATTAAAGGAAATTTTCCTAAAAATGTAGTTACTGTAAGAAAAGTAATAAAGTATTGTACTTAGTTCCCTCTGAACGTCGCTGCTGTCACATTAAAATCATCAAAACAGCAGAAATGTAGCAGGTTTCTATCAAAGGGTGTGTACATATACTGTACATGTTTCAGCTTGGTCTGCAGCCGTGCACGTGTGATGTGCACGTGTAACGTGTGAAGAAGCCGCCGTCTCTTCTGATGTTGGCTCAAGTTTCCTTCGCTTGATTCAAGTTTCCCGGCCCGAAAAAATATCATCTCTTTTACACACATGCAGGAACAGAGCGAAGAGCAGGAGTGTAATCAACACTATGAACACACACACACACACACACACACACACACACACACACACACA